>NC_057939.1:48449583-48554583 GCF_018555375.3 Anguilla rostrata | reverse complement strand
TGCAGCTTAGGTAAATTAGGGGTTTTAGGGAAAATGTTGTAAAATGTCAGTTTTCCTCATTAGCAACTGCATAACAAGACTAATGTATATCCTCATCATTTAAAAAGGTACAATGTACAGCTTCAAATGTATTTTTTAAATAATGACTGAAAAATCTAAACTAGTTCAGATCGGCAACTGCAATGTTCTGCACCTAACAGGTGTAGTTTTAGGAGGCTTTGAAAAATGGGCTCCAATTGGACTTACACGGTTGCATTTACAGTTACTTCACTAGAAAAAGACAATAAAAGTTCTGCATCACCCCTCTGGTAGTAACAGACCCTCTTGTCAATTTATACTCACTCCTCACAGTAAAATGTTTCGTGTTCACTAAGCTCTAACTGTTATTTTAATGAGCCCAATGTAGATCTCATGTACGCTATCAGATTAAAATATAGGCCTACTCTATCAGAATTAATTTAACGCTGAACTTTTTACAGTGTTTATCCTGGAGAATGAGGGGGGGATGACACTTACTCTTTGCATTGCAGGACAGAGTGGGTTGTGGGTGGAGGTGAGGGTCAGTTCAACATTGATGAGTGTTAATGTTCTTTATGCAAAATTAGCGGACCTCGAGGCTTGAGCTCCGCTCAAAGTTTAATTTGGACCTTCGGCGCCAGGTCTGGGATCAGCATTAGGGAAAGTTCAACACGCATAAGTGGTACTACAGCTGCTTCCTTATGCACATAACGCTGCACTTTGATGATAATTAGCTCAATAGCAGTCTGTGTGACTGCGTAACCGCTCTGTCTAATTGATTGTGGAACCGGGGAAACTCAGCTGCGAAGGCACACGAGTGTTAAGAGATTAAATTACGTTCGTGACAAGAAGAGACATTCAACTACACAAACTCTTTCAAACTGCAGCGTGTTGTCTGTAAACATCGAATCACAAGGAGTTCAATATTCTGAAACGAAAGCAACAGACAATCATGGAAATAAAGCCTTTTTAAATGAAGTGCTTAGACGTTTTTTCACATCCATATCTTTATGCATATTTTATCACTCGCACATGAGCGTATTTTATCACGCATGCACTGTCACATAGAAATCGCGTGACAGAGATAGCGTGGAAATAGTAACCTTGCTTCAAGGTAGGGACGTCTACCCGCAACTGCTAAATGTACAAGAAAGAGTATTTCGCAAGGCAGATTTATAAATAACGACGAGCATCTGCATCGGTATTAGGATCGTGCTCCAGCTCGCGTTTTAGACCCCTCACTTGCGATGATTAAAAGCCACACACCTTTCTTTCACTCCAGTCCTCGACTTGAGACAGAGGGTCACGTGCGTCCCATGTCACTCAAAAAGGTGATTCAGACACTCAATTATGTGTAGTGGGAGAGTAAGCAGGAGCCGTGCCTCACATAACACGCAGCACAGGAAAGGTGACAGTTGAGAATGATTTACATACGAGGACCTCACATCATTAAGATGTTTAGAACTTTCGGGTCAACGCTGTAAGCTTTGACTGTCGCTCTCGTTTCTTCCTGCATTCGACAAACGATAAATTGGCAGTGCATTTGAGCTGTATGATGATGAAACAAGTCAGCACCTCCCTTCAGTAATTGAGGTTCGTAACATTTTAAACCTGTTACTCAATTTTCCTCTTTAAAGTCACAGATTCTTAGGTATAACAGCAATCACTTTTCTCAGCGTTTATTACCATTTTACAGTATAAAGTACACAGGCAGTACACACGAGCTGCACAGCGGTAAGATATTTTTCTCTCTGTTGGTGAGGAGCCATCAGCAAGCAACACATAATAACTAGGTGACACATTTCATAATTGGAATTTATGACAATTTGCGCATAAACATCTTTTTGTTGTTGTTTATAAATGGATGCTATGATAACACATTTATGAAACTAAATAAATATGAATAAGCAATATGAACATCACCATAATTTTATTAGACCTTTTCTCTAATTAAATCCCAGACAGTATACTGTTCTTTTATGTGGAATAACAACAACAACACCTGTGATATAACAGTAATAAATAAATAACATAATCATAAATGTTTTGTTAGAAGTGTCAAGAGCTTTTGCAAATACATGAACAATGAAAGCGGAAACACATGACAGAAATGAATACGATTTAAAAACAAAAACACTAAAAAGATATTTGAAGGACAAATAGCTCTAACCAGCCGGTTTACAAACTGCTGTAATTATTCATGATGACAAAATGCAAAATTTGTGGGAAATTTACATTTAAAAAGTGTAGTGTGTGCCATTTCTTTTATTCATGATAAACAGATCACTTAGTTGGAAAATCCCCATCTGCCTCGATGTTTCTGCTATTATTTATGAGTGCCTTGTTTGGGAATGTAGACTGCACATGTGCATAATTAATCCTGTAGACAATTAGATATTGTTCGATTCACAGCTGAACGCAATTAGCATCAGGGAGTTTACATATGTTGGCAATAACACAGATTAGGCACTAAAGTGCTTGTTAAAATCTTTAACCTGAGGGTGCTGGAGCAGACCTTCCTTAATGATGCTTTAAATGTTGTTGATAAAGAAATAATCCATTTTCTTTTATAAATAGGAAATTAGGGTTTGGAAACTAATTAAGCATGCCATCGACCACTTCATTAACGTCTCATATTTTCCCCACAATTTACTTCCAAATTTGCCCTGACACGATTAACTTGAGGGGTTGAGGGGGGGAGGGGGGGTGCGAAGAGCAAAACTAAAATGAAGGAGGAAGACAGGAGGCGTGCCTTAATTCGGAAACGTCCGGAAGATCAGGCAGTTTGTTCTGTCCTCCCTCCATGGCTACCGCACGGCAAGCCATGAAGAGGCTTCAGAAAGGAAAATAATTTGACAAGTAAGGAAGCTGAGCCCTCTGTAAAACATCCTCTCAATTTTCTTTGGCTTTTTTTTTTTTTGAAGGGAAAACTCCCATTAGCTTCTCTTCACAGGGTAGTTTTTCTTCCACCAGTGACATAAGAGTGAAGGTCCGGGGGTGTGTGCGGGGCATGGGGGTGGGGGGGGTGCGAGCGAAGGGGGGGGGGGGACCCCAGCGAGGCGGTCTCGACGGCGGCTCGCGATGCGTTGGCTCTGTCACAGACGTTTCGTCGGTAACACTGACCCCCTGCACACGACCGTTGACCGTCAATCTGAGAAAGCGAGCTTGGCGGCGGCGCCTTCCGTGTCCTTTTTTTTTTTCTGTTGAATATTTGGTCTCATTACCGCTTCTCTCCATCGACCAGCAGGGAAAGGCTGGCTGTGGATGGGAGTTAATTGACCGCGTCTTTCACACTGTTCAGGAGAACAGACCCTTGAAAAAAAAAAAAAGTGAGTGGATTCCAGATGCTGGCCCAATTGTCCTCCAGACTTGACTTGAGCATTTATGTCTGGACGCTTGACTGATCCACTTATTATTAAGAGGAAAAGTCCGTAGAAGACAACTGGGCTCTGCTTGGTCTAGAAATTTCCAGTGAAGACTATCTTCTCTAAATGATGAAAACCTCCTTCCATTTTTTTTTTTTTTTTTTTTTTTTACACTTGAGTGCGCGTAACGGCTAAAACATTTCTGGGGCTCCGAAACGGACTTCCTGCTCTTAACAGGTCCGAACGCATGGTCCTATGCCCATCACACACAACGCCCATCGTTTAATTGTTAAAATGAGAACACAAACAAATTCCGATACTCAGGCCCGTAAAAAAGGATAAAAGGGGAAGTGCAGGGCGGTTAGCTCAATGGCACTCCAAACACGTTGCGTCGGCCAACCTTCGGCTAATCTATTCCTTCCACATTCCGTCCGTGGGATTGACTTTGACTGCGTTTCATTCCGACCTCAGAGAGGAGGCCTGAGGCGCTGAAGGAGAGGAGGAGGAGGCCCAGGAGAAAGATTGGCAGGGAAAGGAGGAGCGGAGACGGAAGAGCTGTTCCACCGGGCGCTCCCAGCTTGTGCATGTGGAGACGCACTGGTGAGGCTATCACTTATTAAACCATCTGCTGGATGCTAATTAGATTATCTGAGATAAAGAGTAGGAGTTTTTCTTTGTACATTTTAATGAGAAAAATGTGTCAGACGCATCGTGCGGCGAAGATGGATGTAATTTCGCCGGCGAGAGCCGCGCGGAGTGGAGGGGAAGTACACAAACGGAGGGTAAAGGGATTTGGTGATTAATAGCGCGTCGCCGAAAGCGCGTTGTCTGCGTCGCGAGGACGAATAATAAAAAACGTTAAAAAAAAAAAAAAAAAAAACAGCGTTCGTCTTATGGGAACTCTCTTCCTCCGACGAAACACCAAACAACGACTCGGCACTGTCCGCCAGCGCGGTCTCTGCCGCGGCCTCGTTCTCTCCGCCTTCTCCACCCTCTCATTTGTCTAATTGTTAGTGCGCTCGGATCTGCTCTGGCGAAGGCTCTGAAACTTGATGGGAAAACAAAAAAAAAAAAAGGCATCATGAATTATGCATCCCGGTCCCGCAACACGCAGAGAGGGTTCCCCTGAGCCAGAGAGAGAGCCCGTTCATTTGGAGCACCGTCCTATTTTTGAGGGATAATGGGTTCAAAACAACACGACCAGTAAAGACGAAGCGTAATCTAAGAGTCCGATCACTTAGCCAAGCTGCTAGGCCCTCAGACCTTTCCAGAAATATCCGTGCGTCCCCGGCTCTGGTTCTTTTGAAGACAAACATTAAAAGATGTACTGTGAGGAGCAATGTCTCAAGTAGCCCCCCCGCCCCCACCCCCACAACTGCTTTTATGTTTGAATGGTCAATTACAGTCACGCTGGCCCCGTGTCAAAAAGACGACGCTATTACTGCGTATTCTATTAAAATTAGGAGCGGTTTTCTACTCAAGATGTGTGCAGGGCTATGAAGCAAACGTATAACCTCCACTTGATTCACGCTTATGGATCCTGCGCCACAGGGAAGGCCAGTCACTCTACATTGAAATGAACAGTCCACTCACTCAACCCTGAAATGGGTAAGGCACTCTCACTCCACGCTGAAATGAGCGGCCCGCTGAAATATACAAGTCCGACACTCCACCTTGAATAGAACAGGTTACTCTTTCCACAATACAAAGGACGGAAACCCACTCCACTCTTCGACAGACCACCTACTCCACACTTGGGTGAGCCACAGATTCTGTAAAAATTTACCCAGCTGAGGCAAACACCCTAAAATTAATGCTATACAGAAACTATGGGTTCCTACGCATAAATTGTCAGACCAACATAAGAGCATTACAATGATGGAAAATGTATGAGTTGAGACAGTTAAATATGATTGCCGAGCCATTAAATACCAACAAATACAGGTCTGATGACCACTGAAACATTTCTGCGGCACAAGGGGAGATTATACTTACGGCACTCCTGATTCCCACACTCTTTAGCATCGGAAATCAGAGGAAACTACAGGTTAACAGCACAGCTTTGCAAAAAAAAAAGCCTGAGGATCTTCTATTAGCAGTTTATGGAAACATAAACTTTTAGTGGTGGAGAAATTTGCGGCAGACCTTCCAGCTAATGAAAGTAAAACTATTGATCAGCACAGCCATGGGAGGAGACCAGGAGAATACACAGACAATAAAGGACTTCATATCTTCCTTGAGTGAATGTAAAGGTTAGGCGCAGAGAAATATTGCCAGGATCAATAAGTGACAATAATTTCATGTATGGTACCATAATCAGGTTCCATATTCAGGCGAGAAAGTCAAATATAAAATGGCATCTGAGGTCGTGCCAAGACCCACTTTCCATTAGATCTGTGAGATGCATCCATTTTAATAAGAGGCAAAGACTTATGGATGAGCAGTATTTACACAGACATATCCCAGGGGCACCAACAGATGGCTTTATTGCAATTAGCAGACACATATACACGATCAAATAGAGCTTATTAGTATGTACTGCAATGAATGTTACTGTACATTTGGCTCATTCATACTAAACAAACTCCTCCTTTTCTGTTTATGACAGAAATAAACAGAAATTTGCCTTGCTTTTAGACTTACAGCAAGAAAACTATGATCTGAAACAGCCTAGATATTCACCTGGATGTTGTTTAAGGGCCAGGATTTGTGAATGACAAATTTTAGTTTGTATTTTTAGTCAGCATTTCATTTGACCTGAGAAAACGGACAGTATAATGATTGCACTTGTACTGTATTGTCCCTGAACAATAACTAATAGCTAACTATTTAAGCTAAATTTTTGTCCAAAAGTACATGAGAGAAACCTTCTATACACATTGCACTGATGGTTTTTTGCAATCATAAAGAAGATACTGTGCATCTTGAGGCATAAATCCAATTCTAGAAATTACATTCTGATAACAATACAGAAACATATATATTCTGACAACAACCAAACATTCCAAAAATCAGTCAGAACTAAGATAATCAAGTAATCCTGCCCAATCATGCCTTAACATATGTCACACGTAGCCTTATTACCCAATAGGCGAGGCCAGCACATCTCAAAGTACGTAGAGACGTTTAATGCAAACACTAACAGTGCTGTCCGTGTCATTTCGCTTCAGTCTTCCTCCTCTCTTCAGTTGATATTTTTTTTTTCCCCCAAGGGCCATTTAGCAACAAACTAACATTTTCTGTTTCTATAACTACACTACAAAAATGAGTCAATTTCTTTAGATTGCTTACAGAAAAACTGTTCAACTCAATGGCAAGCGGTGCCATTAACGTCTCGATGAATTGACTTGTTGTCACCTCGATGGTCCCGACCCCTGAAATTGATGTCAGTTACACCCGATGCTTATACCACTGTTGATAGACTGGCAACATGAAGCAAGAGGCGTTTCTTCAAGACAGCGAGAAACCTTTTACAGAGAACTTATGAAACCATCGCGCGTTTGCGTGCGAAGTCAAACGCGTCAATCAACGGATCTGTGTTAAAAAGCATCGTGAAGTCTTCTTTTTATGTTTCTTCTTCCTACATTTACATTTCAGGCATTTCACGGATGCTGTTATCTTATCCAGAACTTACTGTACACAGCTTGTTACATACAAATCATTTATACAGCTGGATATTCACTTAATACATTTGGGTTGAGTATCTTTGCGTAAGGGTGCAATGGCAGTGCCCCCACCTGGGAATTAAACCAGCAACCCCGGAGTTCTATACCCAGTTCCCTAAACATTATTCTACACCATCACCCCATTTCCTTGGAAAATGTCCCTCTGTGCATTCTTCACCACGTGTTTGTTTTTGTCATTGATAATTATAATCATACAGTATTCAGCGTCAAAGGGGAATGGCACAGTGTTGTGCAATTGCACATAAACATCTTCTGATCGTCTGTTAATAGTAATAGTTCGTTTCTATTTATGTTATGGTGACTCCATAAACAATTACACCCTGCGGAAGCCTCCTGGTATAATTATGACATTACATTGATACAATAAAAATACAAATTTCCTTTTAAATACACACTTTTTTATCAAATGAAAATTCGGTGAAAATTGTAAGTATATATACTGACTAATGGGGACTTACACTTACTGATAGTGTGTATACACTTACTGCTGCTAACTGAGAAAAATGCAATTAAGCAGTGAATCCTGTAGAGGAGAAATGATGGAAATTCCTGCTGGGGAAATTTCCATAAGCAAAGCCCTTAAATATTTCATTAATTGGTCGTGTAATGCCCTTGAGTCAGTCAGACCTGAGCCTTAATTTGAGAGAGCACTTCTAAACCCATGCCATTCTCGACTGCCACAGAAAACACGCGGTTGAACCCTATAAATATATCACATCTCCTAAGATGTTTTGCAGGGCTTTCTTCTGCTTGGATTAACCTTATCCTCTTCCAGTTTAGATACAGGTAGTTATTTGCTATTGCTTATTTGCCTTACTGCTGAAATGATTTTTCAACATTTGTGCTTTAATTCGCATTTATGTGGCTGGGATTTTAGATTAATGTATCTGAGGTTTCTTCCTGTTCCTTATGAGCACTGTAAACCACCACAAGTCCAGCACACGACAAAGGCAAGAGCTGTTGTGTGTACTAAATGTTACTAATAAGGTCAGTGACAAAGTGCACAACACTGTATCCTTCCGTTTGAAACACCAACAGCTTGAAATATTGTATTTCCTGCTGGAATACAGGAAAAAAATTAGTTCAGGAAAGAGAGTGTGTACAACACAAACTGGATATGCTGTATGCTAAAGTAATTCAGGTTAAGTTCCTTGCTCAAGGGCACAATGGCAGAGTCCTACCTGGGAATCTAACTCACAATACAACCCTCAGGTTAAAACCCCACATCCCTTACCATTAAGCTCCCCTGCACCTTCTCTAAAGACAGTTCTAGGAGTGAACTTTTTTTGCCCGACCATTGTAATTCTAAATTATTGAACTAGGATCTAGAAATGGATAAAACTCTGCTCATCTACTATAATTTTTGTGATTGATTAACAGTTGCAGATGCCACACAAAGAGATGATGCCTTTTCATGAACGCTTGAGGTTGGTAAGTTTTTACGAGGTATTAACAGCTTCCTCTGTGAAAGGCCAGGATTTGCTGTGCTCAAGGATCTTAACTGGATGATCAAAAATCACATTTTTATTAGGCAGTGTTAGGCCTCCTGATAATTTTCCCTGCTGAAAATCTCCAAAATGAATTCTCATTGAATTTTTTTGTTTTTCCATAAAATTCTGCAGACTTGATGAATTTCATCACAGAGCAAATAAAATTAACATGAGGGAGGATATAAATTTTAATTAGAGGTCCTATGATGTAAAGGAATATTCAAAGGTGATCAGTTACCATTTTGTAAATCCTTAATTTTTTTTCAACAGCGAGATTATAATTCTTCCTTAATGATGGATCTAGGACGAGCGTGAAACCTAATACCTTAATACATGAAACCAAAAGACTGTTTTGGGTGTGGGAGGAAGACGGACAGGAAAAAAAAAATGTCAAGCAGATGGATTAAAAGGCATTAAAGTGGATTTTGCATAATTGAATTCATAAACATGAAAAGAGTTGGGAAAAGAGTCAAAATTTACATGAACGTGGAGCTGACTTGGGTACGAGAGGGACCTGAAAGGTACAGGACATTTTTGGATGTTGACTCAGCCTGCATACATCCCAAAATAAAATACAGTAACCGGCACATGATTTTGACGGAGAAATGACCGGATAACTAAATGTGAAGGATGACAATATTTCTAGTAACATTATTTACTAAATAACTTCAATGACTTCTTTAATGACAAACTCCTTGCACTGGAAATCATGTTTTGGGCATTCAGATTTAAAAACAATCTGCAGATCAATAATGCAGTACTTATTATAGCACACAAGGTGTTAATTATTCAAAAAAAGGAAAAACAGAAAAGTCCATTAGAGCTCTTTATACAGCAATTATTCAAAGCATGGAGGCTATATGTTATAGGTGATGAGTTTTAACATTGTATGAAAAAAATATTTATCTTAGTGAGTGGCAAATCTCTAGTGATAAATCCTAATGGATGGGCCTTTTAAAAAATGTATGTTTTGCCCAAACAAATCCCAAAGCAAGCAATTTAAAAACTTGTATTCGTGTATTAATTATGAAATGTTGGTTGACAAATATGAAAACATGAATATTGAACGCATTTACAACATCTTACTTTAAGAGTTGACACATTTAATATGCTGACTAAAAGCCTATGGTCTTAAGTAACTCTTTTTTTATCTGAACAACTTTAAATATATATGACAAGCAAGACTACCTCAGACAACATTCACAGAGCTGAAGGGTACATAAACTACATAAATCTTAAAATATGTACATAAGACGATATTTTGCATATTACACCAAATCACCACTGGCATGAATTTCTCTCATCAAAATACTTGGATAATCATTGCTGAAGGGCAAGAGGGGTGAAGATGGTTTTAAATTTGTAAAAAAAAAAAAAAATCACGTGGGCGCACACACACACACACACACACAATTACCAGTTTTATTTTACATAGTTTAAAACATACATTCACATTCCATCGGAGGTCCTGGTGTTTGTAACGCTACACCTACAGTCATTATGCAACTTCCCCTCTTATTATTTCTCAATTTTGTTTGTCTTGCAGCTTGACATTTTCTCACAGAGCAGGATAGGGATCTTCTCAGCAGACTCACAGACCAGCACACACACACACACACTCATGAAGGTAAAGCTGTGCAATAATGGTGTGGGAGTAAACTGCAACCACCGTGGCTATCAAAACTTCATCCTTTCTATTTTTGGTTTTGGACATGTGTCAAACAAGTGCCACTGCAACTCCATCACTTCAACCTCCCCTGCATGCATGATGTTCCAAACAACCTATATCTGAATGCCAAAAAGGCTCATGGGTAATCTAAAAATACGATTTAACATTTTAAAAAATGTAACTCAACAACAACTAACTGCAGCAGCTATAAAAGGCAACATAATTCAGCTAGAACGAAGACTATATGATTGAAAAAAATATGGAAAAAAGTTTTTAAATCATATAAATACTGTGTGCTGTATTGCTGCATGTCAAACAACAATTGTTGTTCCCTCTCCAAACTTCAGATGATTCATTTCAAAATTGTATTTCTTTACATATAAAATGTGGCCCTTCACATTTATTTAGAGTATTACAAAGAAATAATAAAGGACAATTGTGTGTGTGTCTGTATCTGTGTGTGCGAGTGCGTGTGTGTGTGTGCGTGTGCGTGCGTCTGTATTTGTGCGTGTGACTGCTCTTATCTTAAGATCACAGCCCCAAAATTGCACCTGACATTTCAAACGCTGAAAGTTACACACTGTGTTTCTCCTTCATTGCTCTCCCCCACAGGGTGTTGCTTTATTAATGAGTCAGACAAAAAAAAAAAACATCTGCATGACTGTACTGTGTCACTTATCAAAAGGAGTGTTTTGATCTGTCTCTTAGCATGTACAGGAAATATTCCCTTTCATGAGGGCAAGAGACAATCACTGATTGCCAGCACATTCAAATGACCAGATCTAGAATTTTCTTTCTCCTTATTTTTTTTTTAAAGACTTGAATGAATGAATATTGTATGCCAGTGACGGTAGCTTGCCTGTGAGAGGAGAGGCTTTGGAAACTGAGGTCAAGTTTGTTCAGAGCAGCGATGTACAATCTTATCCGAAAAGGGCCGACGTAGGGTGCAGGTTTTTTGTTTTGGCCCAGCACTAAGACACCCGGTTCTACTTCTTTACTGAAGACCACGATTAGTTAAATAGTTAAATCAGGTGTCGTAGGGCTAAAACAAAAACATGGACCCACAATAAGATTGGTTCAGAGGGTACAGAGAGATGGAGGGGGTGTTATCACTTTTGTCCAGAAATCGATTCTTTCTTTTTTTTCGGTTCCCTGTAAAGACAGATAAAAGCAGAATCCTCGCCACGACTTACGTCTCATACACAAACACGTCCGACGCATTGGAAAGAATGTCACACACAGCGCTGTGATGGGGAGTGGGTTAGGGTGGGGAGGGGGAAGGAGCGGGGGGGGGGATTTGTCCAGGAGAGGGTTTGATGTTTCTCCTGTCAGCAGTGGTGTGAGTCTCACAGAACCTTCCGGAACCAAACAGTGACCTTTCCGTGCTTCTCATTTTCGCAGCATATGGAATATGGTTTGAATAATAAATACGCCTCACGCGGATCTGTGTCAGTGTGCTGACAGAAATGCCCGAGCTAGTTTAACAAACTTTCCGCTCTCCTACTCCTAAGCATTCTCTCACTCCTCTCTCTCTCTCTCTCTCTCTCTCTCTCTCTCTCTCTCTCTCTCTCTCTCTCTCGAGTTGGACAACCTCAGGTGGAAGGCCCACCCAATTTACTGTACAAAATTTAAAAACATTTTTCACTTGGTGACACAAAGGAACATTTTTGTGATTTCCACCCACCATCCTGTCTAAAACCATCTAACTCTTGTCAGCATCCGATATTTGATTTTTCAGATTTTTGTCATTTTGGATTTTTGTGCCTATCAGGAGATATGGCAGATGATGTGTGAGAGACGATGCAAGAGGCTTTTTATCCCCCTGTCCCAAACACGTTTTGTTACGAGTAAACACCCTGCTTTGACTGAGAAAGTCAAAGGGGTTCTCAATCAATCCTTAAACAAAGAGGAGTCATTATAAGAGAGACTATGCATAACACTTTTTCAAAGACAGGTTTGAAAAGTAGCATGGAAATCAAATAAAAATGTTCAAGGCTGGTGCGGACGTACCAATTAAACAAGTTTGGCTCGCCAGTCGGTGCTGACAAATTCTTCACATTTCCAAAAAAAAAAAAACGAAAAAGAAAAAACTCAAGAGGTGAAGAAGCCTGATAAAATATTTCTTTATGATTACAACAGACTAAGAAAGTAACTGAGGTTTAACTGGTTTAAAATCACACAGAGAAAGGTCTGGTGGCCGTCACACCCATTGGCTTAGAGCTCTGGGAGTATATTCCTTCTTTATGGAGAGTCTGTGATAGACATTTACATCTTTCCAGCCACACATCGGTAAAACACTTTAGTACGGATAATGATAATAACTTCTGAAAATACGGCGTCAATAAACACACGTACACACAGCCGGCGCAAGGTGGTCCATATTTCAAATCCGTTACAGACAGCTGTGGTTTTATGGGTTTCAGAGAGAGAGAGAGAGAGCCATTTTAGCAGTTGATGTTGCTGTTGTCGGATGATATTTAATCCTCAGTTACACTCTGGCCCGAACATGACAGAAAATCATTAGCCACAATAGGCTGTTAACTGTCACATGAATGATTGAAGAGGCATCGAGGCGCACGGAGTCGAATGGCGGGTTTAACATCCGTTTTCTCGAATCCAAATCCGGCGAGACCGATGGCGGAGAAGAGGGCCCTCTCTCTCTCCTCCGAAGTCCACTTTACCGCTCGCTGGCGGGACAGGCAGGGGTCACGCGGGACGTGTGCCGTCTGTTTTGTACATGAGCATTCCGTTTCGCGGAAGTGATGGGCGGGAGGGGAATGAAATTGGGTTGCACCCCTCAGAAGCGAGTTGTTCTCTCGGCTGGTTTGGATGAAGGCCTCTCTTTGTTTTCCTGGAGCAGCGATCCCAAACTGGCATGACACCACTCTGGTGTGCCGTCAGGCAAGGTCAGGAGTGCCATGTGACAAATCTTTCAAAAAATCTATTTAAAATGAATAAATCCCATTCACAAAAGGCGAACTAAATGTCATTAAAATGTATATCGTTTAATGGAAACCGGAGACTTTGGCTCTGTTACAGTCACATGCTCGAAGACCGAGAAAAGAAGCATGTTGAGGCAGTCAACGTTTTCACAGTACGCTGAAGATACAAATCCAATCTGAAGACCGAAAAGACCCCAAATGTTGGGGTCAGTCTTGCAGAAGGGGGGGCCGGGGGCAGATGAACTGTCATGGGTGGGCACAATGACAACGAGGTCTCATACCAACCAATCACGGAACGAGGTGTGAGGTGGGGGGGGGGGGGGAGACGGGAGGCCGATTGCGATCACAATTTTATATGTAACTGATATGTAACTGATATTTTTTAAGGGCCTGTATGTGTCCATGTTTAAGCGAGTATCGGGTTTTAAAAGCCGTTTCGACTGAGATCCAGGTGGAGGCGTCGCAGTGCGCCGTAAGGGGCGGAGCTTGCCCTCGTGCAGTCAGCTGTTTCGGCAGCAGACCCTGGGTCCTCTGAGGCACAGACTAAAGAGACTTCTGGGGATTTCACCAGCCCGACTCAACCAGCTGAGGGAGGGACCGACTACTGAGACAATTATTCAAAGATATTCCCCTTTTTATTCCTCAGCTTTCCTGCCAGACTAAGTAATACAGGTTTTTTTTGTTTTTCCAAACAGGAAATGCACTATTTAAAACAAGGTTTTATACACAGACGATTCTCACACAACAAATTAAGCCATCACTTCAGTTAATTGCTTCATTTGATAATACCATGTGGTTAATTATTCAGAGGTTAATCACTACTGGCTAATGATATTCTATAAATACCAGCACTGTTATTATTTTCCAGCTCATTTAGACTCGTATTAGGAAATGCGTATTGTGTATACAACATAAATATGTATTTGTCTACAGTATCATACAGTAGTCTGAACTATTTGAATAGTATAGTTTCCAAAGTAGACTGAAAAAATACTTCATTGGATAAACCAAAAATTTTGCTTCGGTTTGTTACACCTATATTTTTTAGGTTTTCTCAACTTAAAATTTTTAGGCTCATCCCAAAGAATTGAGAAACACTGAAAAAAATATATACTGCAGATGTAACAAATTGAAGTAAACATACATTTGTTTCATACAATGTATGTACTTTACTGTAGCCATGATTGAAGGCATATGGTTTCTGTATAGGGTTTAACTAATGATGTAGCCTTATTGACAAATCATTCAACATCATTTGTGTTTTACATTAGAACTTACCAAAGCTATTTAGCTGAAGAGAATATATTAGACATATATTAGAACGAGTACACCTAGAATGAGTTTCACTACAATCAATTTACCACCGTTGTAAAATAAAAAAATTTAAAAAAAACAATAATAAATATTTTAGCAAAGTGGTTATTTATCTTGCCATAATTTGCACGCAGTAATATATTGACATATTGATTGACTATGTTTGCACCGGAATCTGTATAAGGATCTGGTTTATCTGGTTGATAAGATATGTAAGATATGCTTCAGTACGTACAGTCTAAATATATTATACAGTACAAAGCATGCTGGACTATTCACTCCTCCTACTCGTCTCTGATGCTCAGTTTTCATTGATCATTTTTTCCACCAGATCTGACAAAAAGGGACTTTTCCACTGGGCTCTCCCCTTCCCCTTATCTGTGCAGCTTTGACTGCACGGGGGCTGCCCAGCCCAGCCCAGCCCAGCCCAGCCCAGCCCAGCCCATGGGGAAGCCAGGCAGAGTTCTCAGACGGCGAGCTGGGGGAGCAGTCAGTGACAAATAGGAAGGCGCTCGGCGCGGAGCCCTACAGGGCATGATTACAAGCGCCGGGCCGTCGGTCCGCTCCGGGCCTGACACATATTTATGCTGTTTGTGTTTTATTTACTCCGCCCGCCGTCGCCGCGGCGACTGCCATGATAATACGCCTGGCGGGCTGGGGATGATAAACCTGTTTCTTCACAGCATCCGTCTCTCTCACCCTCACTCTCACACGCTCTCTCTCTCTTGCTCTCAATTGAATTCATTTCACTCTCTCTCCCTCTGTCCCTCTCCATATTCCTCTCTCTCTCTCTCTCTCAATTCACTCTCTCGCTGAATTCACTCCCTCGCTCTCTGTCACTCTCAGTTCACTCTCTCTCAATCTCAGTTGAATTCACTTCACTCTCTCTCCCTCTGTCCCTCTCCCCTTTCCTCCCTCTCTCTCTCTCTCAGCTGATGTTTCCCGCTGTACAGTTATCAGGGCTCAAGACATCTGACAGACTGGGAAGGGGCCTTTGAAGGAGACACATGAAGGGTTTGGAAGGTTGCTTGGGAAACATGTATTCCAATCCAGTTTGCCGATTGTTTTATGTAACCATAACATATTCTGGATACTGGATAACAACTACCAACCAATCGAGTTATTATCCGAAGCCAGTGGTTCATATATCTTTGCTAGGTTAAAACGGAGATCTCAAGTCATTTCTGTGATCAACTTGCGGTCTCACAAGTTTTAAGCAGTAGCTTATAAAACTGAACCATTTAGAAAATATGCTAGGTTTGATTATTTCTGGCTTTAAATACATTAGTGGGACTTGTATAGTATTATAAGACAAACATTAGCATGTGCCATTGTAGGTTCTTAGCTACAGTGTTCATTCAGGTTAAACCTATGAATGTCAATAACAAGCTTATTCTGGTAACCATGGAAGCTCAAAGTAAACTCCGCACTTATTCAAAACAACAGGGAGCTACTAAGTTTGTTAACTGTCACATGAATAAGTTTGATGTCGAGAGCAGAAAGCCAAAAAAAACCCAGAGAAATCTGAACTCCATCAGTGCAGAGCGGACTAGAATGTCATTAAACGTGCTGGCACCAGACTGAAAACCACACCATTCAAAACACACCTGTCATTGGTCCCGGTCCAAGTTGCTATCGAGGTAAACCTGGCAAGCTAGCTGGCTCAAAAATGACATACTAAAGTGGTATTTCATACTCAAACAAGTGAGATATTTTCCTCAAGGTCCCGGATTCTTTTTAAATGTACCGATTTCCTCGCTCGTAAAATATGCTGTAAAGCCTATAATTTGAGGCCAGGTGTACAGAACTGGAGATTTTGACAGCACATCTATCGATTCCATTTCATTTCTGTGTGTAATGGCTGCATCTGTTTTTTCACTGCATCTGTTTTTTTTGGTAAGCTAGTCCACTGCTACAACTCAAACATACAGTATGCCTGCCATGCATAAGTTCACAAAAATGACAAAATATTTATGTTTATTATGACTGTACAAGAGTAATTTTTTCCTAAGAAAAAATTAATTATATATATTTTTTTACTTCTACCTCGTGCACTTTTTTGTCAAGTGCATCCAACTTACAATCACCTTTTCTGCCTAAATGTATTACGCATGAGGTATTAACACAAACAGAAAGGTGACCTAGCAATAGCCACGGTTGACCATTTAAAGGTATTAGGAGGAAGGGTTATCATGCGTTTGGCTTTTTGGGGTTTCAGGCCAGGTTTTTGCTTTATTGCTCAGTTTCTTGCTCTTGTTCTGCTACTCTACAAAGCATCTTTGTGATAGTTCTCACCAAAAAGCGCTATGCTAAAAAAATTGATTTGATTTGATCTTCTCCATACCTGTGGCACTGTCGCAGTCCTCATCTTATACTATGTATCTGTACGTCCGATTCCATCTGTAGAACTGGAAACGGGCATGGCTTATAGCCAAAGTTATCTGGAATGTGGGAATTGAAATGACCACAAGAGTGAAAGGGGATCACTTCATTTAGAATACACGTATACTTATTCACAACATATTCTTAATTGCCATTGAATGACAAAACAGTACATTTGATGAGTGGTACTTTTTTATTTCATAAACGCCATTATTTTTATGCCATTATTTTATGACTCATTCAATCACTTGGAGGTACCTCCTTATCCTGTGAGGATTCGCAACTTGATTGGGAAGCCTGTCAGTTTCGCACCAAAAAACCCAACCTGCCGACACAGCTCTCAGACTCCAGGAATACATTTTTTGAAAGCTTTGGTCGCCAGTTGGCCATTAGGTACGCTCGCACTTCTTCCTCACTGCTATCAGAGCAAAATGAACTCTCTTAACAAAATGTTGCAGTGAGCTTCATCCCCACTCTTGTAGGCAGAGGAAACGAGCCGTGCTTTCCGAATAAAATCTTTACACGATGAGCCGGCAGCACCCTTTCATGCTCCTTCCAGCAGAGTTCATATAGACATGCTTGGTTTAAAACCACCCTATAAAAAAAAAAAAAAAAATCCATGTGCCGTAAATTTCTGACACTTCTACTCGAATTCCTTTTCAAACGCTTGTCTTTTCTTACCATAATAGATGTCAGCTCCTCTGATGTAGTTCAGCCATGATGCTCCCGGTGCAGATCCGGGCCGCGCCCGCTTTCGCACGCGAAGCCTTCACACCGCGCCGCCCTGTGTTGTTCCACATCAAACGCCAGGCAGCCGCATCACCTGCCGAGCTCGCGCGGACGGAGCAAAACATCTTCAAATCACTTGTCCAAGACATTTTTCCCTTATTAAGCCTCGCTACCCGAGCAAAGCTTAAAGACAGAGCCGAGGTTCTCCCCCCCCCCCCCCCGCCGCAACCCCCCCGTACCACCGCTACGTTACGTCGAAAAAGATTACACGCCGTTCCTTCGCTTTATCCCGGCCTGCCGAAACACGCCGCTCACCGCCTGACGATAAAAAGCTGTCGTGTACGCGTAAGGAAAACCCAGGCCTGGGCTTCAAACGGTGGGAAAAATGTAATCTTTAAAAGCTTGTACCTGATGCCAAATAAAATCGACAAAGTCTGAAACGCATTCAAGTGCAGACAGATACTACTTTCAATACATTTAAGCTGTACATGCTATATAAGGTCAGAGACAAAGCATTCTGAGTTTATAACATTGAAATGATATTGTTATTATGTTGTAATTACCAAATCCTTTTTTAAACTATTTACATTTTTCACACAGACACACACACACTCACACACACATACGCACACAGGCATGCACACCCCACAAACACACACACGCACACATTGTTTGTAAACTCTGAGCCAGAAACATGTAGTAAACTCTAGTTGGGGGTCTCTGAATACACCATTATATTTTTCATACATTTTTTTTTTTAATATCAAAAATCATAAAATCTTACTTCATTGCAACATACTGCAGTACTTTGAATAGAGCAGGGTTTTCTCACATTTATCTCACCCCAGTCTAAAATATCTTCAGTTTATTAACTGCCAAACTTCTCATAAAGCTTCATCATATTTCAAACAAATGGTTCACAAAATAATTTACCATCAGCCTTGTCACAGCAAATCACCGTGGTGATTATCATTATAAACAGGGAGTTGTATATAATGCCTGAAAATAAGTTTAAATGGTTTATGGCTTGTAACCGATTTGGCCAATATTAGGAAAGATTAGCCACGGCAAATGATTTGTGAAATTTGAAAGTGTCCGATTTCAAAGAAACACAATAGAAAAATTTCGCTATGAAAAATTCATAAACGAGCGAAACACAGAGTAATGCTCCTATAACAAAAGCGCATGAATGATTCAAGTGGAAACTCTGTATATTTTTCCCTTTTTTCTATATTCCCAAATGCTCTCACTACTGCGGTCTACCCAGGGACTACCCCGTCCTGCAGCCTAGCTTCACCCCGATGGAGAGAATCGCCGCGTTTTGTTACGGCTGGCTGTTAACATAACCAATCGTCGTATCGCCTTGTTCCTAAATTACGAGCCTAACCGAGGTCTCTTAAAACCACGTTCCCGGCACGCGGGACGGGCGGGTTCTCACCGCCCCCCGTCCCTGGGATATCGGCGCGGAGACGCGGAGGAAGTGTGTTTTTTTGGGGGTAAGTTTAATCTCGGCAGGTCATATTTTTACTCTGCTCAGATGAAACAAAGCAGCGCTGCCAGCGTGGCTTTTCATCTCTGGCACCGGGGTCCAAAACAAAGAAGAGATGATTGATTGAAGGATGAATTATTTAGCGGCTCAGCCCTGTAGCGCGCGCGGGAGCGAGCGAAGACGGGGCTCCAGGTACGGAACCCTCCTCCGAGCGGCGCAGCCGCTCCCGTAGCACCGCTAATGTGGATCGTCACAAATTTGCAAAGGTAAAATATTAATGGGGGGACGCGGTGGCGAGGCCTTTTTTTCCGCGTGGCGGTTTTCGCGGTAAACAGGGAAGGGAAGGCGGGAGGGACGCGCGCGGCCCACCTGAGCTTACAAAGCCGGGTTCGCGGCGGCGCGCGGCGGGGTGATTAAAAGGAAGCCTGCCTCCTACGGCGGACCCTTCGCCTCGCAACAAAAAGACCTGCGCGGGAAAAATACCTTTAGCGGGGAAAAAAAAAAGTGGAAATCTCAAAACAGGAGGAAAGCGCGGCACCCGAGGTAACGATGTGATGTGGAGACGCGGAGACGGGCAGGTATTCCATTTTTCAGTCGCCCAGGGAAACAGGAGGAGGAGGAGGAGGAGGATCCGATACCGTTACGCATTGCAAGAATACAGTCAACCTCAGGGGGCGCTGTTGCGATACACGAGCCAAGAGCGGCAAAGATTTGGTCAATCAGGGCAAAGAGACACACGTTGACATGCACACACACACACACACACACACACATGCACACACCCACACACACACACGACATTTTCCAATATCCTTTCCTGATGAAATTTCATTTGGATAGTAAATGCATCGTAATTTACTGTCACGAATGTCGAATGGACATCTGAATCCAATGACAGCGCGCTGGTTAATCAGCTCATTTGCGAATGAATATAGTTGAGAGGGGATGGATCTATTAAGAGAGTCGTTGTTAGAAATGATATGTAATCACGCAGAAGTAGAACTCTTCTGAATTTTTTTTTTCATCAGAAACTTGACAGTAATTTAATTTGTCCAAGTTTCGAAGGAGATACAGACACTTTTTGAGACAGGGATACTTTGGCACATTTTATACAGCGCTATGCAATCTTTAATCTGTACAGTGCTGTGCAATCAACTCAAAATAACAAAAAAAACTGTAACATGGTTTGAAAGACAGTTACATCATGCGGGTCTTATGTGTTTGTGATTCGTCTCCCAGAGTGCTCAGGGTCAGTAGATAGAAAAGGGGAGCTGGCATCATGTCACAAATTAACATGTTGAGAATCCAAGTTAAGCTCGCAACACGGAAGGAAAGGTTGAATTCAAGCATTTAGCAGACTCACAGAACGCACTTTAAAAAAACATGCAACACATATACAGTATATCACTGGATATTATTTACTCCAGCAATGCAGGTTCACCACCTCGTGCAAGAGTACAGTCACCCCACCCCGCCTGGAAACTGAACCTATGACCACCCGAGTTACAAGCCCCCGGTTCCCTGGCAGTTATTCCACGAGGCGCGTGGAGGCCAGGCCAGGCGGAAGCCCAGACGAGCGGCGGCCATATGCAAATGGTAAGCGATGAGTGCCAATCATCGAGTGAGCGTAATTCCCCCCCTGGTAAGAACAAAATGCGCAGCGGCGAGAACGAATCAGTCCTGAGGGCCATGATTGCGCCCCTTATGCCGCCAACCATCATCATCAGTCAAATGAACAGCGGGGGGGGCGACCCGCCCGAGAGCGCCTCTATTTTACGCACTTTATTACGCCCTCCTTCAGCGCCTCACAGGAGAGGAACACACTTGTTGAGAGGTGTAAGGGACTAAAACTCACCCCCCCCCCCACCCCCTTTGCTGCTCCTACCCCTACCCCGCCTCGCCTGGGTTTGTGAGCCACCATAAGAGGTGTTAGAGTAAAAGAACTCCCCTCCACTGCCCCTCCCCCTCCCCAGGTAAATAAGCCAGCATGACTGTAGCCTCGCGTGCTGATCTGTCAGGCTCCTAAACTTACAGCGTTATGCACCGGACCAGGCTGATGCCAGGCAGGTTCAGCCTACATCCAGGGATGCACTTTGTAGGTGAACCAATGTGAAACCGACCAGACTCCGCAAGTCTTTAGTGGAAACCAATCAGATTGCAGGGTTTTCCACAATCTCACACATTGGAACTTCCCTTTACAGATGCTCTGTAGCAATACAGACTTATTAAAAGCCAATTACCACCAATTAAAAGCAAGAGTGTTTTTTTTTTCCTTTGCAGAGATCAGCAACTACTAAACCTAGCTTGGCACACAGAATCTGTGAGAAGTGTAACACTTTTTTTTTAAAGGTAAGGAAACTTGCTGATGATTAAATATGGGTGGCAGTATAGCATTATGGTTAGAGAACTAGGCCTACAACTACATACTTGTATTTAATTTCTTCAGTAAATATACAGAAGTACATCTGCTCTGCATAACTGAACTATGTTCAATCAGCTAAATGCCAAAAAAGCAAATGTAAAATGAATACAGGCTTAAAGCTCATCATAGGATGTTCGGAGGCCAGAAAATGTAATCATTAATTCAATTAAGGTTTGTGAGTAAAGGAAAAAACATCATACTTAAATGTTCCTGTTAGTTAAATGTTACTAAAAAGAATGCAATAGGATCCAAGCCATAGCTTTTAAAGACCACAAACTGTGATTTGTGGCTATGAAGTATATGTGGGGGATGGGGGGGTGGGGGTGGGGTGGGGGATCAAGGCAAGAACAGGGTCAATGTGATACACTCATTACTTAACAATCTTGAAGGTTAGGGTGCCATGTTGTTCTTCTTTAAGAGTCCTTTTATACTTGATAAGCCTTTATAATTATCTAGGTCTTACTCTGCTCTGGATATTAGCATAGAGCGTCTCTGCGTTAGCCTTGTGGTGAAATCATACAGAGCGGAGTGCTTAAGAAACTTTATCACTCCTGTAATATTAGCCTCCATTGAAGAAATAATGAAACAGAAATGATGGTATCATATGAGTGCGAGAAAGGTTTTGCTTGGGTTTGCACGGAGATTACAGGCTTGGCAAAAATCAAAGCACCTTCATCCACAGTTACTGGCTCCAGATCCATCAACTCTAAAATCCCGACGTCACGGTCAAAGCCTCTTTCTAACCGCCGTCTGATATTTGGCACGGGCGCGAGATGAAACCCCGCCCAGGATTTCAGTGCACACACACGCGCCCCAGCCGTGCGGGCAGCACCCCAGACCACGCCTCAGCGGGCGTCATCGCTCTGAGAACTTTCTTAATTCTTATTTACTTTCTGATGCCCTGGGTCTTATTTACAGATTTTCCTGTACGTTTCTACCAGAGGTAAAGCGTTCCAAATGGCGGCTGCTTTTGAAACGCTCTCCTCCCCCAGCCCACGTTCACTTCCTGTGCGGCTGACCGTCCGCTAGCTCCCGGTGACGTGGCGGCTCCCTGAGTCAGCGCTACACGAGAGACCGCGCGGCGCACAGACGCGACGCTCGCTGTTCCCGTGCTTGCGTTCCGTGCGCCATGGGAACACAGAACACGCGCGCGCGCATCGAGGACAGACTGATCCCTGCTCTCTCCCTGAGCTGCATTCTTAAAACTTTAAGGTGTGACATCACAACGACATGTGATTAGAATGTTCTGAGCTGAACATTCTAACGCTGATGTAACAATCGCAACTGGTAATTAAAAGCAGTAAGAGTTCTAGAACGCTGGCTTAGAACTTAGAAAAAAAGCATTCCACTCTGAAAAAACAAAACCTACTCTCCAGAGGATTAATAAGGCTACAGGAGCAAAATAGGAAGGGAAAAGTCTTAAAAGGCGTTGAATATCGTTGAATCCGTACCCAATCTACTCGTATCCTGCGCCGTGCAACGTTATCGCCGCGGCCTGTTGTGTCCCCTGGCGGGGGACGCGTTCCTGGCCACCGCCACCGCGGCGAAGTGCGAACAATTATAGCAGAGGGCCCAGCAACAGGCGGAGTGATTGTTCCTTGGGTAAAGTGATTCTTTTGTTCCAGATGATTCATGTTAAGAGAGAGCGGTTGGGAGCTCGGCGGGAGGGAGCCGCCACTCCTCGCCCGCCTCAGGTCTCAGTAGGGAGGGATGCGGCCGCCGTCGTTTCCGAGGACGACCGAGGCCCGCTAATCATTACAATCACTTAGAGAGAGAGAGAGAGAGAGAGAGAGAGGAAGGGGGGGTGGAGAGAAAATGAAATCTGCTGATCACTAATAAAAAAGAGATGAGTTACATTTTAACTGATCCTCATCTTTCTTTTTTCGTCTAAATAGGTCAGAGCAGAAACTCTGTCAGAATCCCGGAGCTGGAGTTTCAAAAATCATTATGCAGAAGAGAGGACCGAGAATGCAGTGTCGCAATAATGCAGCGATGGTTAGCTCCATTCATAATCACACATTTCCTTTCCTTTTTTTGTGAGATTTAAATTCGTTATGAAGGCTGAATACAAAGTCAAAGACAAAAGTACAAAAACCAGGTTGTGTTAGTTTAAAATGTACATCTGCATCCACATCTATCTAGCTTATGATATAAATGGTTTCACACATTCATTCCAGTATCATTAAGGATTTTTGACTGCATGGAAAATCCCATCGCAGACTCCACTGTATTTATCTGGGACATAGCCTCTTCCTCCATGATGCAGCGAAGGGAACACACATCGACACGATTAAACAAGTCGCTTTAGGGGCTGCCAGTATACACCATACGACGATACTTAATATTAACTGCTTCTCCAGCAAAAAAAAAAATAAAAAAATAAAAAAAAGAGTTCAAATGAACTCTCAGATACAATTTCCTTGGCTCTCGGTAGCCTAAAGAGCAGCAAACATTCGTTGCATTTTTAAAAAGACACGCTCTAAACACTCGGAAGGAGATATTTCTGAAGCGGCTCGTCTCCGTGTGGAATTCCGTGCTCTCCGTGTCTTGTTTAGAGTGCATTAGCAGCCGGTGACATCACTTTGTCGGTCTATTTTTCTTGTTGTCGGTGGAATGTCCCGAGGCTATGACAGCCCGATTCGGCGGCAATCCCCTATTCATTTACTAATACACAGGGGCCCAATTTTCCATCAGCATAGCATGAAATCAAGAGAACGCCGCACAACAATACGAGCGTTCATACGAGGGGCGCTCCTCGTTTCATAACTGCCCGCGTTTCTAAATAAAAAAATTTAACCCTTGCGGTGGAAGTCAAGCGTCTGTTCGTGATTGCATCCGGGAGATCGTTTCTTGAAAGACACATCCCGGCATGAGCAATGTCAGAGACGTCTTTCAGTCAGTTAATCACACTTTCCTGCTTCATGCTCCATCATCCAAAACAGGCAATAAGGCCTATGTTTTAGGTACCCCTTTAGCAGACTAAACAGTAGTTTAGTCATTCTCCTTGCTTCTATGAAAGAGCAAAGAAAAACATTCTTAAATGTACATTTGAGAAGACACATAATTTGTTTATTTCTCATAAAACCGCTCCGAGGAGGCAGGACTGCATCCAAAGAAGTCCTGCACTTCCAGCCAGCAGCGAGCCTGACATACTCCCTTCAAACCACGCGAAACAGAGCTTTTCTGAAGTTGAACCTGCTTCAACAAACACTGTTGCTAAGCGCTGCTGTGGCAAAACTTGGGAAAAAGTTGTTTCCCTATTCAGTCTGAGCTGACTGGCAAAGTAACGCTGCGATATGCATGATGGGAACAAAGACCGCATAATAATCCCTAGCAGTAGTAAGATGATTTCTTTAATAATGACTCTCCATCAGTGCAACATCAACATTCTGAGAAATAACAGCACAATCTCAAAGAGAACAAAACTTCCATTATCTAATCTGTGTAAATGGCATTGCAGGCTATGTAGTTATAAAAAAGTACCCACAATTCCATGCCACATTTATAAGATTTCCAAAAAAAAAAAAACATCAACAAAAACATTTATTATTCTTTCACTTGTAGGTTATATTTATTGATGACTGGGCAAACCAGTAACGAGTGGCTTATTTGGAAAAAGGTGAGAGTAAATTGTGCTTGGTTGGGTCCCATTTGGAGCAGACACTGGTCCTCGGAGTACTCAAACCTGTCTTTTGCACAGTGACATGACTCACTGGTTTAAGAGCAAATCTAGAGCTGTATACTTGAGAAGTTTCCCCTGTGATGGCATTTCTGCAGGTTAGACACTGCAGCCACTAAAAGGCTCTCCGCTCACATTTGATGGGTGGTGACAGTTTGTGGACGATGCCGACAGGGTCTTGGAAACCTTCTTCAGAACCAGGAGAAATCAGCCATGTTTTGAAATCCAGACAGATTACACACACACACACACACACATACATGCTCATGCACACACACACACACATGCACATGCGCACATACATACACACCTGCGCATGCACACACATACACACACACACGCACACACACACGTGCGCGCATATTGTACACATGCACACACACGCACACACGCGCACACACACACACACACACACATACACACGCCTGTGATGGGGGAAGGACACACAGAACGCTCTTTGTGCCTTTGTTTAGGTCCTGGATGTGCAGGAGAAGCCGCAGATCTGGCTACCTGGATACCAGGTGTCAGGAGACAAGCAATCGGCAAAAACATCCGACATCGACACAATGGTTTCCAGCACCGACCCTGCTTTTCTCTCCTTTTTTCCTCACCGTTTTTTTTTTCTTTCTTTCTTTTTCGTTTCACTTGCAAACGCAGAGCTGTGGATTTCTGAAATAATAAGCGCTGCTCCTCTGAAGGACTGTAAAGCAGAGGAATTTGGACATGACTACAATGGCTTCATTATCCGCCAGCGTTTCAGGCAGGAAGCCATGCAGGCAAGCAGCCAGCCGGTCTCTGGAGCCCTGCCTTCAGCGGGGCTGTCTAGTTACACCGCCAGAGCACAGTCCGACAGAGGCAACCCACACAGACAGGCCTGAGAGCTGGGGTAAACACAGGAGGAGCAGGGAGATGACAGACACATGCACACGCACACACACGCACGCACGCACGCACACACACATGCAAGCAGCCACACACACGCACACGCACACACACCCACACACGAACACACTCACGCAACCATTCATCCACACACACACCCAAACACACACACATCTCTTTGCTCAGACGAGGAAATGTCACCAACGACAGAGGCCTTGGCGCTCTCCGTTCCTGAGATCGACATCAACAAAATGTCACCCTTAATGGTTATTAAGATTCCCTTCCTCTAAAGTACCGTGACTGGACACAGCATTTCCAACTATCAGCATGATCCTTTCTCTGTGGATTGTGGACCCCCTACACACAATATTGTCATAAATATACATTCACATATATATTAATATATATATATACATATATATATATACACACACACACACACATAGTGAATTTGAAATTACTGTTGTTCAGATCATTTATCACCCACCACTATCTTCAAATGGAGCAAAAAAAAAAAAAACACACTGCATACTGGACTGCATACACCTCTCTGGGCCCTAAACCTGACCACGAAAAGAAATGCAAATCTTAGTATCACTTTTAAAACAACGGTCTCTTTGACTCCTCATTGTGGAAAACAAAAAGATTAAAACAGGCACTGTTTTGTGCTGGGCGTTGCCTGGAAGCGGTAGGCCTGGTGGAGACATTCCTGAGCGCACCTCGGCTCCGCAGATCAAATCGCATTCCGAGCGGATTCCCGTCGCATCCCGGCACTACTAAATATGGATTGTAATTTCACATCTGAAAATCACAAGCTACCAAATCATATGCTATGTAAATATAATACATGGATTTTTTTTTCTCACATGCTACATGCAATCCCACAGAGTATTTGAATTTAAAGCAAGCGTGAAATATAAACCCTTCACACAGATTAAATTCTGAATCAAGTAGGCCATGTAAATGACGTGGCAGCGGGGAGGCGCAGCACAATTACCATACCGGGTCCCGTTAGCAAAATTAGAATACAGGCTCCTGTTAGCACAATTAGCATACAGGCTCCTGTTAGCGCAATTAGCATACAGGCTCCTGTTAGCGCAATTAGGTGAAGCAGATGGCTAGATTCAAAGAGTGAGAACGCAGGGGGAAAAATAGGAGTCGGACTCCCTTGTTAGAGCCTTCCAGGAAAGGATGTAGATGCACTTGTGTACGTAGGCAGCTGATGGATAAAGGCCTCACGCTGTCGACTGTACACTGTGTCTCTGTGTGTTTAAAACTCCCCACCTGCAGTAAGAGGACGCTAGTCTTTAACAAATGTTGACTGTTCAAACAAATCCTCCACACTGCTTAGGGAAAACATTAAGGGAATGAGGGGAAAATCATACTTCCTTCAGGGAAAGAGACTGTCGTGGACCCCTTCTGGGGATAAACGCACAATTGGGCAAATCTCTCAGGTCTACATTTCAAAGCAAGCCTTAGTTAACACCGGCACGGCACACTGAAAGAACACCTGGGTAGCAAACACAGAAGGATGCTGGAAGGTGAATTGGCACCACTTACATCGCAAGTCGATGAATGCTATGTCCTATGTCCACTGGTGTGGATGAACATGAATGGCCAACTTAATCCGAAGAAGACGATCAGTAAACACAAACACAACTGTGAGATGAACCCTTAAGCATCCATCCCAGTGGGTGTAGGAACAGAAAAACGAGGTGCTCCCGCATACATCCAGCGCTCTTTGACTTATTTCATGGCCTGCTGAAATGCATTCTTCTGGCAATATATCAATTACTCAGAAAGGTTGTGTCCAGGGCTGTTGGGAGGCTCATCCTGTTAAGGCACTGTTCTAATGCATGGATGAGCTCCATGGTCTGGTATCTGTTAAGGCACTGTTCAAGTGCATGGAAGAAAGCTGTGTCCTGGTCAAATCCATATCTAATTAATATGGCAGGTGTGTACGTCCCAAATAAGTTAAGTCAACTGTTCATAAAAGTACTGGCCTGTAAAAGTGTCTTAGTTTATTTTCTGTTGTACGTTTACATAACAGCACATGTGCTCTTGAGTCCTGGGGCCCTCGAGCACATAGCGTGACACATTGATCCGGACACAAGCGTGCACTAACAGCTGCTAATGTACCGCACCATGCTAACTGGGCACAAGCATTACTCCGGTCCAGCGATCTCACAGCCTCAGGCTGCAGGGTCTGCAGGTTTTCCTTTCAATCAACGACCGGTTCAGGCCACGGAAACGAGGCCTGCGAACGCTTTCGCCAATCAATGACTTAAGCGGAGCTGAAAGACACCGAAGCACCGGCAGAAGCTGCGGCTCGCTGAGATTCAGAATAAGAGAACCCTGTTGGAGACTCAAAGGGAGAACAGCCAGCACGCTGACGGTGGGACTACAGAGAAAACGGGCCCGCTCAGATGTGAGATCTGAAGGCCGCAATATGGCACCGGGTGAATGACAATGGTGGATCCAGCTACGATGGCGAACGGCACGTTTTCCTGAAAGGGTTCCTGCAGCCTCCTGACTGGGTGGAGGAGAAGAAGGGTGTGTGTGAACAGGGATGGGGGGGTTAGTGGGTTCAGGAGGTGGGGGGGGGTGGATTACAAGGGCCTTGATCTCACATCTGCTTATAGAGGTTTAGCCCAGGGCCCCAGGTTTCATAACCAATAACTCACCCTAGCCCGATGAGGAGCTGTCGGAGTGTGTGTGTGTGGGGGGTGGGGGGCAGCTGCGTACTGTACCTGCAGCAGCCAGGGGGCTGGGGGGGGGGCAACGGAGGCATGAAAAACACAGAAGCTGCTTTTCAAGAGGCCCGCCCCACCCCGAACACACGCGCACACACACAGCATCAACACCATTTACCCCGCCTGTCACTCTCCCCCTTCATCATACCAGTCTAAACAGACAGTCAGGACACGGAATGCTGCCGGGTGGAGGGGGTTGGGGGTGGGGGGGGACGCAAGCCTTTAAAAGGGAAGGAAAAAACCTGGCTTAAAATACCCACAACTTTCCGATCAAGGAAGACAGAGGTTAGGATACATCTTTAAATAAGTTATGATACTTCCCAAAAAACCCGGTTGTAAGTTTAACCATGAAAAAAATTTTTAATTGGGAACAATCAGCAACCCCGAAAATTAAAAGGCCCCGGGAATTTTCCCATGTTTCAAAAACTTGGGGTTAAATTTTTTTTCCCCAATTAAGGCCAAGGGTTTCTAATTTTTGCTTCCCCGGGGGAAAAAAAAAAACTTCCCTTTTTAAAAGTCCGTTTTTAAAAAGCATAAAAAAACAAGTAATTTTATTTAAAAAAAAAAGGAAAAAATTTTTGGGTTTTAAAAAAGGGGGGCCCAAGGTTAACTAAAAAAACCACAAGACCAAAACCAAAAAAACCCTTCCAGTAAACATCAATTTGCTTTAAAAAAAAAAAAAAAATTTTTTAAAAACTAAAACAAAAATTTAAAAGGGGGGAAAAAAAAAAAATTTGGACAAAAAATTAAATAAAAAGGGATATTCCATTTAAAGGCCGGGGCCACAATTTTTTTCCAAAAAAAACCGGGTTTTACCCCACCCCAGTTTTTTCCGGCCCCAGAGGGGATAAAAGTGGACCCCCCCATTTTACCCCCTTTCCCCTTTTTAAAAAAAACCCCCAATTCAACCAAAAAAAATTTTTTAAATTTTTAAAAAACCCCCGTTGAGCCCCCAACAAAATTAAAATTTAAAATTTAAATAAGGAATTACCCTTTTTTTAAAAAAACTTAAAAACTTGAATTAAAACAAATGTAAAAAAAGGGGGAATTAAAAAAAAATTTTTTGAAAAATTTATTTTATTTTTTTTAAAGTATATCCTATAAATTAAAAAATTTTTTGGCCTTAAAAAAAAATTCCTAAATTTTTAACCTTTTGGGAAATATCAAAAAATTAGATAAAAAGCAAACCCAACCCTTTACCTAAAAAAAAGCCCTAGACTTTTTAAATTTTTATTTAAAATTTAAAACTTAAGCTGGAATTTTTGAAATCAAAAATTTTTAAATTAAAAAAAAAATGCCCAAAAAATGAAAATATTTTTAGGGAAAAAATTTCCAATTGGTTTTTAAAAATTTCCTTTAAAATAAAAAAAAATGTCCAATTTTTTAAAAACCCAAAAACCCAATTAAACCCCAACTTATCTTTTTTTCCCCCCAACCTAATTGGGGCAAAAAAAATTTAAAAGGAACTTTTGAAATCAAGTGATTACTCATTTAAAAAGGGGGAAAAACAAGTAAACTTAATTCCATAGTACAAATGTAAAAAATATATTTGAGGTTAAAAAAAAAATGTTTTCCCTAAAAAAAATTTTATATATATTCCATACTTGTTATGTCAGGTCCTATACTATATATACAAAATTTTGATTTCTCCAAAATCAAAAAGAACCAATGTCCTAACCTTTCTTTAACCTGCTAACAAGGTAAACTTGTCCGACCTCAGACTTATCGTTTCATAACCCTAACCCTTTTGGGCCCTAAAACGAATTGAAGCCATAGGAACTTTGAAATCAAGTGATTACTCATTTAAAATTGTGGAAAACTAAGTCAAGACTGTGAATTCCATAGTAAATGCTAAAAATATATTTGAGGAATTAAAAAAAAATGTTTTCCCTGAAAAAATATGTATATATTCCATATCTTGTTAGTCATAATACCTATATATATATACAAATTTTTGACTCTCAAAATCAAAAAAGAACCAATGTCCTAACCTTTCTTTAACCTGCTGAACACAGCCAAACTTGCCGCGACCCTCAGACTTATCGTTTTCATCAACCCTAACCCTGTTGAGCCCTAAAACGTAATTAGCCATAGGAACTTTTGAAATAGTGATTACTCATTTAAATTGTGGAAAAACTAAGTCAAGACTGTGAATTCATAGTACAAATGCTAAAAATATATTTGAGGCCTTAAAAAAATGTTTCCTGAAAAAATATTATATTCCATATCTTGTTATGGTCATAGGTACTATACTAGTATATACAAATTTTTGACTTGTCCAAATCAAAAAAGAACCAATGTCCTAACCTTTCTTTAACTGCTGAACACAGCCAGAAACTTGGCGACCCTCAGACTTATCGTTTTCAACCCTAACCTAGTGGGCCCTAAAACGTAATTAGCCTTAGGAACTTTTGAAATCAATGATTACTCATTTAAATTTGGAAAAACTAAGTCAAGACTGTGAATTCCATAGTACAAATGCTAAAAAAATATATTTGGCTAAAAAAAAAATGTTTTCCCTGAAAAATATGTATATATTCCATATCTTGTTATGGTCATAGGTACTATATATAATACAAAATTTTTGACTGTCCAAAATCAAAAAGAACCAATGTCCTAACCTTCTTTAACCTGCTGAACACAGCCGTAAACTTGCCGCTGACCCTCAGACTTATCGTTTCTAACCCTAACCCTAAGTTGAGCCTAAAACGTAATTGAAGCCATAGAACTTTTGAAATCAAGGATTACTCATAAATGTGGAAAAACTAAGTCAAGACTTGAATTCCATAGTACAAATGCTAAAAAATATATTTGAGGCCTAAAAAAAAAAATGTTTTCCCTGAAAAATATGTATATATTCCATATCTTGTTATGGTCATAGGTACCTATACTAGTATATAAAATTTTGACTTGTCCAAAATCAAAAAAGAACCAATGTCCTAACCTTTCTTTAACCTGCTGAACACGACCGTAAACTTGCCCGACCCTCAGACTTATCGTTTTCATAACCTAACCCTAAGTTGAGCCCTAAAACGAATTGAACCATAGAACTTTTGAAAACAGTGATTACTCATTTAAAATTGTGGAAAACTAAGTCAAGACTTGAATTCCATAGTAAAATGCTAAAAATATATTTGAGGCCTTAAAAAAATGTTTTCCTGAAAAAATATGTATATATTCCATATCTTGTTATGATCATAAGTACTAACTAGTATATACAAAATTTTGACTTGTCCAAAATCAAAAAGAACCAATGTCCTAACCTTTCTTTAACCTTGCTGAACAGGGTAAACTTGCATCGCCTCAGACTTATGTTCAAACCAACCCTAATTGACCCTAAAACTAATTAAGCCAAGGAACTTTTGAAATAAGGATTACTCAAAATTTGGAAAAACTGCGACTGAAAATTAAGTCAAATGCTAAAAAAATTTGGGTAAAAAAAAAGTTTTCCCCTGAAAAAAATGTATAATTCCATTCTTGTTATGCATAGGATTCATTATATATACAAAATTTTTGACTGTCCAAAATCAAAAAGAACCAAGTCCCCTTTCTTTACCTGCTGAACACAGCCGAACTTGCCCACCCTCAATTTAACTTTTCAAAACCCCTAACCTGTGGCCCAAAACGAATTAAGCCTAGGCTTTAAAAAGTGATTACCATTTAAAATTTGAAAAACTAAGTCAAGACGGGAATTCCAAGTACAAATGCTAAAAAAAATATTTAAATTAAAAAAATTTTTTCCCCTGAAAAAAAGAATATTCCATTCTTGTTATGGTCTGGTTATTAGTAAACAAAATTTTTGCTTGTCCAAACAAAAGAACCAATGTCCAACCTTTTTTTTGCTCCTGGGCCTTTCCCTTCCAGCCATTTTGTTAAATCCGCGCACATGCCAAACTCTCCGTTCGTTCGTTCGTGAACAAAAAAAAAACAAAAAAAAAAAAAACACACACACCAAGAAACGGCAGCAGACGATGTCACTCAAGGATGCTATTAAAGTGCTGAACGGAATGGCGACTGGATGAGTTGATTGCATTAACATATCCAATTAATCGTGACTTCCCGTTTCAAACTGGAATTATTGCAAAACACCCAAATTCTGTAATTGTGCAAATAGCTCAATGAAACACTTACCACATAATAGTTTTTAATTGTAATAATATGCTTTTTTATATATATCGAAGATCTGGGGATTTTTGTTAAATTAATGCCGAGCTAATTTGAAAACACTTAGCAGCAGTCAAGTTCGTGGCTTAGTCTTCTATTTTTTTCTGCTAATTTTTTTTTCTCTCCAGCTACAACATATTTATCAAAGTGTATGAAAACGGGAGCTGAAGAGCCAAGCAGAGCAGGTAAAATGTCAGTGTTTTCCAATCCTCTCCCATAATCCCCCATAAAGAGAGGCAAAGCAGGTGGCATTTTCTGAGGATTGCATCGGCAATGGCCGATGGCTCAGGCCAATCAGGGCTGTGGAGGAACCATCACCCCCCCCACTTGCACTGGAAAGCAACTCAGAGGGCAGGACACCGAACCGTTTCACAAGCTCTACGACGCTAAGTAATTATAAGCCGTGTTTATACTGTAAACATTCTAGACTGATCCTTAGCAACAATTGCAATTGGCTTTGCGTCATCTGGGGCCTTCAATTTCAACAGGGTTGGGTTTGGGAGAGGGGGGGCAGTGCCTCTTATTCCTCCACTCTGCCCCCCCCTCCCCCACCCCAAAATCCTCTTTGTTTTCTCTGAGCTAGATGGGAGGGTTTCCGTATCTCTCTGAGTCATGAGGTTTTCCTAAAATGATGCAGACACCTCCTAATAAGTCAAACAACCCCCTCCAGACCAATCTAGGCTTGGTTCACTGCCAGGTAAAACAGGAGAAGCCCAAGACAGCCTTATTACATCACGCTAACAAAACAATGGTTGTCTGTTGCCGCAATTTGTCCACTGAGAGCAGTCACGAGTGAAAGTCCAGTAACAATATTGTCAGCGGTGTTATCAAGGGGTAATCAGTGTCTGGGCAGAGGACCAGTCATATGGACCTGTTCACTCAAGAAAACACATTAACAGCCCCTGGTTACATTGATGACTGGCACACAATCCCCTCAACATGCTGTGAATTTCACTAGGACTGCTTAAATAAATAAAAAAACACAGAAATAGATAAATTATGATTGACTCATACAGATTATGAAAAAAAAACAAAAGAAAAACAAATCCTGCTTGCAGACAAGACCTGTTTGGTAACTTGTTTTTATTGAACACACTTCTGCGTAGGGTATTGATTCTTTGTGAAAATGACATTGGATTGAATGCAAGTTAAAAAAAAGTAAAATAAATAAAGTCCAAGCATGAACACAAAGGTCTTGTAGGTCACAGGTTGGATAATTTCATATTTGAGTATAAACTGATGATCCGCTTGATTCTCCACAAGCCTATTTTGTAGGTTCAGTGGCTGCTTAGTTACCCAGTGTGACTTTTATAGGTAGTTCGTCCTATATGTGTAAACCAACAAAGTGCGGTCATACACAAATGCAGCTGTCAGAACTTCATTCACTTTGTTCAGGACGCCTTACTTCGACTGACGGCTAGAACAGCCAGAAAACTCCGGATCGCCAGCAAACAAACAACAATAACCGACAACGGCCGCCCAATCAAAGCGGGCCGGCGAGCCATTGTCCTCGAGATTCCGTTTGCCGTTAGTACAAACGGATCGATATCGGGCCTGATGGATGTTTGCATTTTCCCTTGTTCCGGAGTCAAAGGCTTTTCTCCTTCAGCCCTATGAAAAACACCGGTGAGCAGAAACAAAGACTTTCGTTAACAATGCTTTCCAGAGAGAGTCAGACGTTAGTGTTAGTGCTATTTACATACCAGGTTCTTGCTGGCAGGAATTAGCATAATGTTTTGTAGTGGAGTGCTCGAGGGAGCCGCATTGTAACATATTGGTGCTTAATGAAGTCTGAAAAAATTGATTTTCCACAGAGTAAATTAAGAAATGCATTATAGCTGTTAAAGCAATCTGGAGGGAAATCGGAGCCTTCCACCGCTAAACTATGCTTGGTAAGTAATAAATTACATGTTATACTTATTTGCCTTAATTCATGCTAATTTTGCCCAATTAATGTATCACAGGAATTCCAAAGCCTGTCACAGGAGAGCTAATTATTTATTGGATTTTTTTTTTTTTTTGCATGTATTCAACTCCCTGGGTATCCAGCAGCAAACAAACTTGATTGTCTTTAAGCTGAGGATCACGGTGCCCGTCATACAATACGCTCGGTGTTCCAGAAGCCTCCGTCCGCCCTTCCTCAGCAACGCGGATGACTCACTGTTTACCGGCCCGGCCCATTGGTCACTATCCTATAAGGCTCCCGCGACACAATTTTTTCCGACTGAATCACTACCTTTAGGCCCCTTCAGCCCTCGTCACATGACACCCATCGACCTGATGCGCGCTTCTCTCAGAAAGCTGGGTACTTCATTTTAGGGAAGGAAGGCGGGGGGGGGGGGAGGCTTTGGAGCAAAGCCAGTCAAAATGCTTCTAGTGAAAGGCGGATTAGACTTTATACCCTCTTGAAGAAGTTTGACTGCAGGAAGCACACATATATAGAGGAGTTTAAATACACATGACCGACCAACTAGATAAAACACAGAAATAAATAGCCGGAGAGCCGGGGCGAGACTTTAATGGACAGCTGAAGTAAGAGAAGAGTAATTCCCTGCAGCGGGTCTCTCAACAACAGCCTTATTTAACAGGGTAACGTTTTCCAGCGATCTTACGAACTTCCGCTGTCAATCGGACGAGCCAGAGCTGACCACAAAGTCTGCTTTTGTGTGAAATAAGCGCCAGGCGAAAGCTACACCTTGCTGGTAGACTAAATGGGGTCCCAAGAGCCGGTCAGCGTTCTCTGACAAAATCTGGCTACGCTGCTGGAAAATGTAACCTGCAGCAGACAAAAATACATATGCTTCTGCTACAATATAGGCTTTTACTCTACAATTATCATACGTACAAAAAAAACAACAAAAACTCAATTTCAGTTTTATCATAACAAACATTTCTGTTTCAGGGACGAAAAGTATTACGAAGACTTTGCTTTGTGAGAGGTGTCACCTGAAATTGTGCTAATATTGGTTTTTCTGCTTTTAAAAAAATATCCAAACAACACCTCATTCCATAGGAAAAGGAGCAAACCGGAATCCACTTCCCTTGGAGGAGGACTTTAGTTAAACTCCCAGCTGTAAGACCATTAGCTGCGTGCTCGTTTGTGATGATTGGTTTTCTCAAGAAATCAATTTGTTTTCTCCTCAGTGGCGACTTCCTCTTCAGAGGCGTGAGTATCCACTCTCCTCGCGGTTATATTAAAAAGCTTAACTGAAGATGGTTTTTCAAGTAAATTAGAGAAAACAAAATCTCCTGATTAGTCAATTAAGTGCCACATTAGCCTCGGAGTTAATTAAAAGATAGGGCACACACTTTAAGGGTTGCTAAGGCAGAATGTTTAAACAGCAGATTGTACAAATGGCGCTTATTAAAAACTTACTGCTAGTCACTTGACATCTAACATCTCCGCACCCAGAATTAGACAAACAGATTGTCAAACTGCCAGCCCCTGGGTTCCCACTATGCAAATCGTTGGGAACGAGAGCGGGGAAGTGAAACGTGTGAGAAAGCCTCCCTGACAGTATGCTAATACTTCAACAATCGCCGACCTGCAAACACAACCAAACACAACACAGCACGGGCGGAGGGGGGGGGGCGCAGACTCGTTTTTTGAGGACGGAATATTCCGGAAAAAACATTCTCCTGACGACGGGCCGCTCACGAAATGAAAGAGCGCAAGAGGAAATGAGCGCGATCCGGAGGCAGCCGTGCTATCGATCGAAGCGAGTCGCGTGCGTTCGAGCGCACTTTGGCTGTCACAAAACGCAGGACAGCGAATACTTTTCAGAAAAATACTGCAAAAAAAAAAACAGCTGATAATGAGGAACCACTTGAAGAAAAATACATATGAATAACAGGAAAGAATTTAATTAAAGCAAAAACATTTAACTTGCCCTGAAAACATACAGAACCAATGGCCTTTCACAAGACTAAAATTAAACTCAATTTAATTCAGGGGTTTGCAGACAGTGAAGGTTTCATCTGTTAAGAACAGCATGAAGCTCTGGGCAGTCTCATTGTGCATCCAGTCTGTTTGCTTTAGGAAATCCAAATTGAACTACCATCTACTAATTTGAGTGCAATCTGTATAATGTCAACAGTTTTTTTTTTTCTTAAGTGTATGTGTGTGTTCCTGGTCCACAGTAAAGTTGTATAGTGATCATAATGTATCTTACCTGTGACTTTATATGTGACCTGTTAGATTCACCATAAACACAGGTCTTCCATAATAGGAAGCTTGTTGGAGTGTATGAAAACACGGAATACCAAAAAGTGGAATCCATTTCAATAATTCACTTTTTCATGGCTGAAAAGAGCATTTCTGATACTGAGATTTGTCTATTGTCCATTAATTATTCCACTTTTGCACAAAGCTTTAATTCATGCCTCCGCAGAAAGCTCTCGCACTTCAGCGCGCATTGAATGCATTTTTTATTTGTCATCGGAGCAAAGGATAATTCTGACTTCTTTCATTCCTGACAGAATTATGCATCAGACGGCAGGCGTTTCTGAGAAAGGTAATACCGCGCCAGATTTGTGAGTCATTCTTAATGAATCCACAGACCCGGCGTTCTGACGAGGACAGGATTTCTGCCACCGCTTTCTGAGAGGCTGTGAAGAAGGTACACTTAAATATCACAGTTCATTGCTTGTATTGCCATTTACGAGTCACGTTCCCCCCAGAATAATACCACACTTGACAGCCCGTACAGAAATTCATCACGCTAAGCTGAATTTTTTCTGCCATGTGTTAATTTATTAACAACCAGTGTATGCTCTAATGTAGGACATTAGCATATGCATTTTAACCCCCAATCAGTGTCAGGACTATTCTCCTGGCTGAAGGTCCTTTGTGACCATTTTCTTTTGGGAGAGACGTGCGACAAAGGAAGTTAAATAAACAATAGGCGGTAGGTTGCAGGATACACAAAACAGTTAAAAATATAACCTGAAAAGAAGACATATGCCCATATTATTTTGAATCCTCAACCTCCACATTCCAAGTCTGTCTCTGTTTAGCAAGGGATGGACTAGCGAGTGCATCCTGCAATATGCAAACAGCCAGCCTCTGCTTAATTTTGCTGCAGTTTTGCAGCTAGTCTGTTCTGTAGATGCGCTGGAGGTCTGTGTGTGTTAGCTCAGCCTACCACAGTTGCCACTAGAGATTAGCATTTTTTACATATTATATCTTGAATCATGAAGTCATGGAGACAAAGGGTTTTCCATCCACATAAAACACTTTAGGCAATCCAAGGTACAGCAGATCCAGGTGTGGATTTGACCTTAATTTACATCCTGTTATAAATTTAAATCAATAACTGACAGGTGACAGGTGTGCTATTCACCTGGGTACTGGTAAAAAGCCACACCTGTCTGCTCAACCTTAAAACACTCTCGAGTGTCTATGTGTTTAGGAAAAAAAAAATCTTCTCCTGAAATAAAAATGACAGTTCATGAGCTGAAACACAGCAGTTGCATAACCGTTTCCCTTCTTGCGACAGGTAAGAGAAAAGTACACCCACGGCACGGCTTTGAGAATACCCAGCAGCCTCTGGGTGCCTCGAGACGACAGAACTATCAATATCAGCGCGACCTCACTCTGCAATATTTCATATCGCTGTTTGGCTTGCCTGGGCTGCACCTAAAATTGAAACATATATTATTAACATCTATTGGTTTACATATATTTCATCTTCGGCTGCGTGCCCCGCCATGTAAATACAGTACTACAGGGGCAATAAAACTGGCTCATATCATTGTTTTACTGTACAAGTTGAGAGTGAAACACCAGGAGAGCCACTGTATATACAATCAGTGATTAATATTTAAGCTTACAAGCCAACAAAAATGAAAAATTTTGATTCAAATACATTTTTTGAGAGTAGCAAACAAGGACACTGGCGCTTCCAACTTTTTTCTGTATGTACTGTAGTAAAAAAAGAAGCCTGTTTGATATTGTGATACGTATCTTTGAAAGAGAAAATCTTCAAAAAGCATAATGTTATCACATTAAAGCACTTGCGTCTGGATAATTATTTAGTTTTATGAAATATTATTACTTGTAACAAAAGATACTACAGGTCAAGCTTAAACCTACATATGTAGGCATCAATGCACTGTAACACCATGATAATAGTTAATCCAACACCTATCCTAGTGTGGACATATTCCTTTCTTTAAAAATGACATTAAACTTTATCTACTGTCTACAGTTCAATTTCCAATGCATTAACATTATTTAATAAACCTAACTTTCTCTTCGTATCAAATTAACTTGTCAAACACATTTAAATGGTCCTTAGTACAGTACATCTTCTTAAAACCTCCTGCCTCTCTCGCAATGTTAATACTACTTCATAACTTCACATTTGGGTGTTAAAATTCTTCCTTTTCTCAGGTCCACATCTTAAGTCACATAGTACTACAGGAGATTCAGTAACTATTTTACACCTTACAGGCCACACAGTACTACAGGAGAGACAGTGACTATTTTACACCTGATGGCTGGAGGGTAAACAGCGTAAGACAGGCAGCCGCGGAGAGCGGCGCCGGGACGCGATAGAGCTGTGCAGAGCGGGAGCGTCGCCGACGGTGACAGAAACCCGCCGCTCCCGCGAGGAAGAGCGCGCAGGTGGCAGGGAGGGGAGCGCACCTGCAACCGGCTCCGCTGCGTTACGCCCGAGCGTGTCGAGAGAGAGACAGAGAGAGAGAACTAAACAAAAAAACAACACAGCACTCAGCTCAACACAAACAAACAAACAAACAAACAGCAGGCTGACATGCCGCGCGGATCTGACGGGGGGAAGAATCCGACAGCGCCGCGTGAAGCCGCCGCCGCCGAGGGTAAAATAAACACATTTCGGTCGACGGCGGAAGTCGCGGAGAGAGGGAGAGAGAGAGAGAGAGAGTCTTACCTCCGCTCACTCTTTTTACAGCCAGCTGCAAACAACACCTGCGGGTTAGAAGAGCGTTCGCCACGGCGGTAATGAGAGAGAGGTGCCGCTTCGCCCACCTGCGGGTTCAGTAAACGAACCGAAAAAGACGAAAAAGGCCTTAGCCTCGTATAGCACGTGTTTTCGAAACCGATGTCAGTGTCAAATGCCCTTAAGTTGCCTTGGAGGGCAAGAAGCTGCAAGCCCCTGAAAAGGCCCTGGAATATCAAAGCACGGCAGACGGCAAGGCTGTCGACCGGTCAGGGTGACCTGAGGCCACCTGAATCATCAATTTGAATAATACAACAAAAAAAGACAGGTTTTCTTTTTTTTTTTTTTAATGCCAACAACCGGCACACCCGCAAATGGCAAATAATCGTGGTTACATCTAATTTATAGTTCAAGGACAACATACAAGTGAATAAACAGGCCATATTCACTGCACTTTTTCCCCCTCAATGTGCCTCTCCCACAGCCCAAAGCTTCTGAAAGAGGGGGAAAGGATGAAAACACACACCCCAAATCCACACCCCCCCCTCCACACAACCCCAGAGAGCGGGGAGACAGGGCCTGACACCGGTGCTCCGTTTACATGCCTGATGCTTGATATTTAAAAACACGACATGCCAAGAAATCATCGTTTCTCTGAAAAACGGATAAATACTAAAGCGTCTTGTTATGTCTCAATCCTCCCTCCCCCCCCCTCCCCCCTTTTTTTCTTTCTTAAGGCAGACGTTGTCAGGACGAGACTTCAAACCCGAGTGCCGGAACTGAACTTCTCTATAATGTAACGACAGGACCGAGCGCCTTGAAGGATGGCTCCGACGGCGGCTCCCTACCTCTGCATCATGCAAGCGGCGCCTCCAGGTAACAGGGAGATTAAACACAGCGACATGCTCGCGTAAAACCGTAAAGGGTTCGTGAGCAGGGGGGGGGGGTCTTTAAATATTTAAAGCGTTAGCACTGAACACGGTAGCACGTTGCTTAAAAAACACAAACCAGGGAATCATTTGGTTTTTAATCTGTGTGCATCATTTCTCTGGTTAATAAAGTTAGAACATAATACTTCTGAGAGATATAAAAGTACAAAAGGGGCGACTGCTTCAGCACATACGTGGAAGAAGGCATAGCTGAACAGCTGAATGCTGTATGATGCCCATACATTGGTCTTTTGTCGAAAAAATGTGTCAAGAAGTTAAAATGTATGAATGTATATGAGAGGGGTTTGTTTGTGAGTGAAAAAACATATTTGTGAGGCAATTATTTTGTGTGTAAAATCCAAAAGATGTTTGTGTATCTCATATTTGCGTAAGGTTCATATTTCGTATTTAAAGATGTATGAGACAATAATAACCCCATAAAAGAACTACAGGCAAATAAATATTAAGGAGTACATAATTTGGTCCTTGTGTCATATCCAATTAAATTCTCCGAGTAATGACCTCATTTGCATAGAACAGTAACCTGTACCCACACTTGGGACTTCTAATGGGGCCAGTACCTGTGTACAGTAATTGAGAGTGACATCGCACGGGCTACTTTCGAGCGTACCCCCAACGAGAGATCCCGTCGCATTATTTCTTACGTCTGATACCGACGGCCCCTCAAACTTTGATGTGATGGAGAAGAAAGGAAATGATTGCATTATGCATGGTCTGTCCAGGGCAGCCCCTCAGTTTAGAGAAGTATTATTTAATGAATCGCCGGAACACATCTAGCCCCTTGCTCTCCAAAATTTTCAATTTTCCGTGAAAAAAAGGCCTGCGTCGGACAGGCGTTTTCTGCCGACCGATGTTGACGGGTAATTGTCATTCAGAAAACAGCCACTCCGTGACCGAGTTTTCTTTCCCCAAGTGATCTCTGGGATTGCTCTGGAGTGAGAACCACCAATCTTAAACATGGATGCATTTCCGCAATGATGTATGATTGCAAAATTGTATAATTGCATATCGACTGATTGTCGGCACTTGATGTCTATGCATGTGAGATTATAAACGCACCTTAGATCCGTGAAACAATCAAGCAACAATGGAAGTGCCACTATAAATAAAATATCTTTTTATAAAATGTGAATATAAATGCTGCAGAGTGTATATATTTCTGTAGCTGAGGACAACTGTCAATCATTTGGGAAGAAGATGATCATCCAATCAGAGGTGTCTGTGGGTGGAGCCAGTGACTGGAGAAGATGGCAATCATCACTACCTCTAATGATTCATTTTCTGTATTTTTTTTTTGAAAAAAAGAACTGACTTACTCTCCCAGAACACACCGCATTTCTCCAGATGAGAAGCAGGAGAAAAAAGAAAAGAAAAAGGGAAACTAAAGAATCGCACCTTAAATCACAGTACGGTGAGTGCCAGCACAGGAATGAACAGAAGAGCATCAATTATAAAGAACAAAAGGCGGGTGACATTGTGAAAGGTCATCACACACTTACCTGGGGAGTTCACCCGCCGCCCCTGCACCACCCCCGCCCCGCACCCCCCACCCCCACCTCGCCCCCCGTGCGATAGCACCGCAGCCCCACACCATTGGGAACATTTATATGTCATTACTGAAATAAGATGGAAATTTCCAGAAGAGAACGCACCAAGGTAGAAAGTGTACGGAATGAATGGAAAGGGCTGGCGAGAGACCAGTGGGGGTGGAGAGCTGGCGGGACACTGATTGGGTTAATTGAAAGGTTAACAGGGGGGCAGGTCCCAGACAAAAGGTCAGAACTACAGCATGGCCCGGCAGGAGGCTTGTTTGCTTCTTAAGAACAGGTGCCCCCCCCTCAACTCCCTCCCCACCCCCTCCCTCAGCAGCAAGCGCCCGCTCCCACGCGCGGAAACGGCGTCTACGCCGGAGCGAGCGACTCCGACGGACTCCCGAGGAGCGGCGCGACTCGCTCCCGTTACAGGCCAGCCTTCACACAGCCTCGCGGAGACACCTTCCGAAATGTCAGAAACGGTGAGAGCGGCATCTCAAAATGATGGCACCCCCCACCCCCCTTCTTCTCAACACTGCCACGACCTCCACTGACACTCCGCTGGAAGACTTCCCGGTGACAGTGATGGAAAACTTCTGCAAAAACGTATTGACAAATCATTCTGCCGTTTTCTTACGCAACATTATTTATTTAAAAAATGCCAACTTACTTTTACCGGTAAAGAAAAACAAGATTTGTTCCACACAGTGTAGAATACCCCTAAAATAACCTGATGACACTTGTTGAAGTATAGTATACAGTATACAAGTGCGCGATAAAGTATTAATTACATTACAGTATAAAATCATTATCTCAGATAAAACTCTACACCAAGTCGCAAATATGATCTGCTTGAGATAAGCACTGTTGCATACTGAAACCTGGCATGGACGTTCCTCACCTCAGAATCTTAATGCAATTTTAAGAATTAAGGCTTTCCTAAGCAGCCTGTATTATAAAGAGGCCCCGGCCATTTTAAGGTCAACTGAAAAACAAACTTCAAATGGGTAAATTTGCAGGCTTAAAGAACATCAAACCCACACAGCGGCAGGGAACGGCTAGCTGGCTGAAATTATCACGACAGGGTGATTTGGCAGCTGAAGCATTTGGCTCCTGGGCAACTGGAACATGGTCTCAGCATCTGCAGATAAGACTCATGAGTATGAAAGGGTAGTACCGCGTATAACAGGTCTGCAGCCACGTGGGCAGGGACTGGGGAGTGCACAAAATTGATTTATCAAACATTAAAAATAAAAGAAGCGTACTCACAGCCTTGTCCAGAGAACATAGGGATAGGAATGGAGGACAGTTTTCAGGATGGAGTTTGAGTCCATGGTCCAAGTCATCCTCACATAAGGGATGAAGATGTATTGCATCACCCTCATGAGAGCAAAGCCAAACATCTCCTCAGCTTCCCTTTCGACGATGAACGAAGCCATTTACACTTTACAAGGTGGAAAAATAAATAAATAAAATATAGAGCCGAGACAAACATCTTCAGTTTTTTTATTTATTTTACTTTCAAAATAGTGTTTGGCTTTACAGTTTACAGAACACGATATTTAGGAAGCGACGAGCAAGACAGGAGCAAAAAAGACAGAAAAGGCCGGAACGGGCAGATCAAGTTATCGGTAAAGACGCAGTACGAAACAAACCGCTTCGGGAGATAAATAATACACCATTTGAACATGGACTTTCACATTCAGCACATTTCATTTTGCGCCCCTATGGAAGACACTCGATTTAGGACCGCACCTGAAAGCGCGCTAATAAAATGCATGTCATGAATGAATACCTCTTTTTGCATTAAATGCACTAATACACATTTTTTTGGTCCAGATATGATACTGCATTTTAAACATGTATACACAGCTGCAAACGGGATGATGATGCAATACTGCCTCAAAGACAAAAAAAAAGGACTTTTAGCTACTTTTAGCCACTTAATAATGAATAATTATGAGTTCCTTTGCAGTACAAACTGAACAACATTTGAAAATTCACATTTGGGGTAGATGGAAAGGGCTAAAAATTGTATGAAAATAAGTCTAGACCAGAGATGTCAAACTCCGAACATGGAGGGCCGCAGTGGCTGCTGGTTGTTGCGGTTCCCTTTCAATCAGAAGGGATTTCAATCAAAAACAAGGCCTTTGGTTTCTTCAGCAAATCAGATATTTGTATACATTTTTTGGTCCTGAAACATGCCAAACCAGCAGACACTGATTATTTGGAAACAGTGCATTTTGGCCATAATGTAATATGGGAGAGATTTTAGGCATTCCTGCCTGACCTGAAAAATTGAGATTTAAGGAAACCACTGCCATCACGCCATCAAGTGCAAGGGCAGCACAAATAAGAACCAACAAAACCGACCAATGGCAGATGAGTTTAGAGAGGTGTGGCGGAAAAAAGCACGTAGCGCATATGAATGCTAACGCTAACAGCATTTCAGTTGCACCGACTCGAGCATTTCGTTACGCACGCGGTATCCTTACGACCGCGCTGGGCATTAAAATGGACCCGGCGCATCTGGCACGGACGATACACGCATCACCCCAGCTCCTAATTCACTCAAGACGTCTCTCCCGAAATAACCGATTTATCAGAGAAAATTAATACGGAGACGACCGGGCTGAGGGTAGCCTACGCCGTCGAGTAAGACGTTCCCCTCTGCTTCCGTGATTTTCGCTCGGTCAGCTGGGACTCACTCACGTCCCATTCATTCCATTCATTCCGGAATATTCCGAAGCAGGTCTCCCAAGGCGTGGGTCTGCGATGATTTGGAGTGGGTAATTAATTGCTTTTCTGGTGCGATGACTGCAGTTTAGTGGGTAGAGCCGGAGAAATGATTACGCAAATAAGTCGAACGCGGAAGCGCAAAAGCTCAAGTGACCGTTCACACTGGGATTTCAAGCGCGTACCATGAGTAACTAACTAACGAGATGCAATTAACAAAACACTGACGAAACACAAAACGCGCACGGTTCGATAAACATTTTTAAAAGACTACTTAACACTGAAAAAGGTACAGATTCCCATACTTGTTCCAAAAGCCAGTATTTCCAATGTATCTCCAGTATATCAGTTTGTTGGTTATGGCAAATATCCAACACACATACATCACATATGTTCAGAATAGCACCTAGCACAGAAACATGGAGGCCTATAGAGATGCATAATCTTTGGCTTAAAAAGCTTTGTCAACCACAAAGCTCTGAAACCTGTTTAGTGCTCAACCATTTCTTATTTCCTAACTTAAGACTTTTTTGATCATTCCTTGACATTAGTCTTACTTAATACAAAAAACTGTGGAAAAAAGTACATACATGAGAAGGGTGATTGTGCAGCTGATTTCCCAACACTGTAGTTCTGAACAACTAAAATACTGATTTTTCTTGTTTTAATTGTAGAAACGCATAATTATTTCCCATTTTTATATACATAGCTTGTATAGATCAAGCCAAAAAAAATGACCTAAGATTTAGTAAGCTACAGTAGACATGGCTGAAACAAAAGCATTAAAAATCTAGTATGCTATTTATACAGTATATGTGCTTTTTAAAACTAACAGTCTGAGACTGAAAAAGATAAAACCCTGATTGGTCACACACACATGGTCATTGAAGTGCCAAAGATGTAGCCGACAGATGTATAGGAGGAATTACAGTGTAAGACGGTATCTCTTCTTGAAAAAAACAAAAAACAAAACTACATTTCTGACGGTTATTCTTTGGTATGTAATGTAATGTAAAGGCTCCACTTGTTCTTTAGTTTGTGTCATACACTTTTAAAGAAACCAAAAAAAAAATTAAAATAGAAGATTCCGGAAGAAAGCAGTGTTACAACAGAAACACTATGAAAGCCACTGATAAAGCATATTGGCCTATGAATTCTATCAGTTCTAAATGTACAGTTTATTTTCTACTTTATAAAAGCCGTTACTGTATCATATTTCGAAAAGGAAGAACCAAAGGACAGGTTAACATACGTCTCAGTGATACCATGGACCATTGGACAGCCCCATTTTCCATTTCATTCATAGGCGGATTATATTGTTATAACTGTGCTATACGAGCATTATTGGCATTCAACGTATAAAAATGTCTTTGTGGGATTCCAGCAGGGACGGTATATTTCCAGATATATATTTTTAGAACATAAATGTCACTGGGGCCCACTAGCATTTGGCTTTAGTGCTGAATATCTCTCACTTCATCGGCTGTGAAAGAGCGCGCGTGTGCGTCAGACATACCAGAGTCTTCCACCCCAGGTCGAGTCAGTCAGGGTCTGAACAGTCTGTACTTCCAGACTGATCTGGACCAAACCCCCGGGGGGGGCGGTGAGGTGGCGGGAGGCGGGGCCCAAATGTGCACAGTGGTGGGTGTGTCCTGGGGAGAGGGGGGGGGGGGCAGTGGGGGGCAGAGGTGGGGCCCAATGTGCACAGTGGTGGGTGTGTCCTGGGGAGGGGGGGGACTCCAGGGGGGGCCCAAAGGCATGCGCTGTGGTGATTGGGGGGGGGGGGGGATGCGGGTCTTCCCCCTATGTGGGGAAGCAGATCCCGCAGCACTCCATGCAGATCTCCAGGCAGTCGGAGGACTCGCAGCAGGCGTCCATGATGCCGCAGTCCATGTCGCAGGGGCAGTTGCAGTCGTCGCCCAGGTCGTCGCCGCAGCAACAGCAGCAGGCCTCCGGGCTGCAGACCCCGCAGGACGCCTGCGCCACCACCATGTTGCACAGGGTGAGGAACTCGCAGAACAGGCAGGCCAGGATGCAGTGCACGCAGCAGTCTGGTATGCGCCGCGCGTCGCATTGTCGCATTGTCGCATGTCACACGGCCGGGGACGGCAGAAAATAAAAAAATACAAAACACAAGAGCAACATTAATGTTAAGAACAAACAAAAAATATATTAAACTGGAACACTAATAAATGGCCACCCTGTCCGTCAATCAACAGCCTGTCACTAATGAGCAATGAGCCACCAATCAGCCTCCACATTACAAATTCCTGTGCCTTCCGACACATATCAGCACCTCCTTTACAAGGACTTCCCACGCAATGACTTCCAGCTTCCACTGCATATTTAATTATACTGCATTACTTTTCACATTTGCATTTATTTTTTTCCCACAGCCATTTACAAAACCATCACGGCAAACAAAAAAAAACATTAAGTGTAAATAAGCAGGACGTACACCAGAACAGACTAGCCAGCAACACTAAGCTGATGGGACTCAGCCGGCCCAGAAGAGAGCGAATTAAGACGTTAATTTCACAGCGCAAGTTGGGCTGCGAGTTCAACACACCCAGACTTCCTCCCCTCTGCCTCTCGTGGAAATTAGAGCGGGAGAAAATGGCTGCCGCTGCTGCAGTACTGTACCACGGGAGGGTAATCAGCTGTAGGCCTGTCACAGCCACCCACCCACACGCCTGGCAGAGCCAAGCCAGCGCGGATTAAATATATAAAATATTAAAAGACTGACTTTTACAAGCAGGGCTGCCAGACGGGCGTCTCTCATAACCGCTGAAGACACAGCTGTCACACTCCAAACAGACAGAGGGGAAACAGTGTGGAGCGGAGAGCGTTCTGACAGGGGGCCCCAACCTACACCTCCTTCCCAACGGTTTAGGATTCCAGTGGGGAGCTGGGGGCTAGGGGCTGAGGGGGGGAGGACTGGGAGATGGGGGGGGGGGGGGGTTGCAGCATTGAGGAATCAGTGGTCCAGAGCATTTCAAAGGAATGAATTCCACTTAGGGACTGATTAGTAGATTTTGTAATAATGGCGGCATTATCATGCGAACGCATAGACTGATCATGTACAGCTGATTAGCAATGTTCCAAATTTCTCCACCAAATTGCTGCACTAATGCTGACAATTTTCTCTCTTCTGATTAACATTTAACCTCTTTTTTTTCCCCCAGACGTTGGGCCTTGCGTGGCTTCTTGGCGCGACGGCAAATTACTGTTATTTCTCACCGTTTTGCAAAACCCCCTTTTTTCTTTACCGTGTTGCCACCGTCAAAATAGTTTCTTTCAATGTCGAATTTATGCCCTCAAAGACATACTTTTCATCAAGAAAGGTTATTTTTCTTAAATACGTTTTTGTTAAACACCTTAAGCCGTTTAAATTGAGTATTACGACCTGGAAACGTTCCGAAATGAAGTCAGCGCACCGTTTTTTCAGCAAACCGGCCGGTGTGCTGTGGCTCTCTGCGGCGTTCTGAGAAGTGAGAGGACGTGACTGAGAGGAGACGGGTGCACAGGGATGACGGGCTGTCACACGGTAAAGACCGATTCGGCGGCGGCGGCTTGTGCTGCCGTAGTAACGGCGCGGTTCTCCCCGTGTAGCCGCAGAGCCGCGAAAGCTCCGGGGGGGCGGCTGCCCCGCCCTCACACCTCAGGCCGGGAAGCGACCTTCAATCACCACCCAAAACTTTGATGCTCGGGAACGAGAGGCACGACTCCAACGCAAATGAAATGGGGGGGGGGGGGGCATTGCTAATAACGCTGCATTTGCATCGCTTTTATCAGGACTGTTGAACAGTCCAGTGCAGAACCACATCAGGAGGGAATATTTCATATAGGCCCGAAGACCACTGGACGCTCATATTTGATTAATCAAAGTGGTTCTTTTTTAGGCTGCACTGACCAGCAGCATACGGAAGGAAATAAAGATAATCACATGAAATGCGCTTCACACAGTACTCTGCTCCTGACGTGCGGAGATTATCGTCATTATAAACACTAAAAAAAGGAACGCATGAAGCCCTTAATATGGAAGCAAATGAACCTCAGAATCTGCTTATTTAGGCAACTGCACAAGGTACCGTTAAATCTGATCATTCTGTATCGAGTGCAAGTGCACATTGTACACGATACTGCGCAAATGCGCGTTTAAAAAAAAAAGAAAACGCAGCAGTGAATACTAACGATAATAACGCGCACAGAGAATTACAGCGCAGAAAAGTTTAATTAATTCGGATTTCTGAGGAAACTCTGAACGCCTTACGAGACCTGAACTCGGCTATATTTAATTTATGCAATGAAAATTATATAAATATATAACATTATGTACTTCAATAACTCAGTTATTCACTTGGATGTATAATTTAGCAGCTGTGATTAGTCTGAATCTGGGGGAAAAGGCAGCGGCTAGGTTATGTACACAGCGGAGACGGGCGGATCTATAACGGGAAAATTTATTGCCGAGCGGACCCGCCACAGTAACGGCGTCCAGCGGCGGGCGACGGCGGAGCGCCCGGCTCGAGGAAAGGCCGAAATCAGCTCGGGGGAAACCGCGGGTATCGTGTGGGAAAGAGGAGGGTCAACATCAGAAGGATGGTAGAGCGGCGCATAGCGAGCGGGAGCGAGTGGCGGGAGAAGGCTCAGGTGGAGCGGGGCGGTTAGGATGACCGCCAGGACAACAAAGGCCCCTGTGGCGGGAATGGGTCAGAGGGCCGGAGCTACTCTCTGGAAATAAAGCAGTGGGGTGCCATGATAGAGCTCAGCTAGACTTCAGCCAGGAGAAATGCGGGAAATAGGGGTTATGAGGACAGAGGAGGAAAGCATTCATGTGACATGTTGTGCGTGCTTGTGTGTGTGTCTGCATGCAGTTGTGGAGAGGGGATTCTGTTTTCCGGTCCAATACCCCAAAGTGATGGGAAAATATATGTACACTCAGCAAGCGAAAAATTCAGGTAAGAATGATTTGTTATGATGTCTCTTGGCAAGTGCTTGCTTCTGCCTTGCCTAATCCTTGAACAGACACACAGCATAAGCCTAAACTTCATCAAAGATATAATGGAATTATACATTTTGGACAAAGTCACATCAGCATACACGGACAGAGTTCTTCAAAAAATTTATAGGACCTCAATCTGGGATACGTCTAAAATTATTTGAATTGCTTTTTTGTTTTTTTTGTTGTTTTTTTTTTAAAGTGCAATAATTCATGAAAATCTACATGTTTCTGGCCTTTACATCGGGTCCAGAATATGACTCCCCAAGCTTTCACACAGGCCCCTAGGAGTCACACATAACAGGGGTGGGAGTTTTGGTTTTTTATTTGTAAACCATTGCGATGCTTAATGTGTTCACTTACAGGGTCATTGGCCTGGGCCGCATTCCCTCTCTCTCTCTCCCCCTCTCCCTCTCTCTCTCTCTGGTTCTGAGCGCTAGCTATTGTGGCAGAGGTCGACGCACTCGAGACAGAACTCCAGACACTCGGCGGGCTCGCAGCAGGGCTCGCAGAGCTCGGGGTCGCAGTGGGCGGGGCAGCGGGCGGGGCAGCGCAGGTCCTCGCCGGGGGTGTCCTGGAGCTCCGCCCAGCAGCGGGAGCAGCAGCCGTCGCAGGCCGCGGCGTGCAGGCAGGCGGAGCACGACTCCAGCAGCCCCGCCGACAAATCAGCGCAGCGACACGACAGACAGGCCAGAATTAGAGAGGCGCAGCGCTCTGACGGACAAGACAGGAGGAGAGAGGGGACAGAGAGGAGGTGCCACCGATCGTCAGCTGACGCAGCGAGGGAGAAAAAGGACAGGAAGGAGCATTCCACATCAACAGGGAAACCCAAAGTGTTGCCACCAACATGGCAACCCAAAGTTTCCTCATCATGGCAACCATAAGAGAAATTTGAACATGGAAACCCCAGGGGAGTTATAACAACATGCCAACCCTATGTTTCCTCAAAATTGGCAACCATAATAAGAATTTGAACATGGAAACCATAGGGGAGTCATACTAACATGGCAACCCTAAGTTCCCTCAGCACGACCATCTTAACAGGAACTGTGAACATGGCAACCCAAAATTCTTAGTTGCAATTCACAGGAAACAACATTAAGATTTAGCAGCAGCCGGCAGGTAGAATGGGCGGAAGCTTCCGGACCCGTACACAACACGCATTCACGCCAAGGCCTTCCCAAACATGCAGTATAAATTATTTTGTAAGTATAAGCCATTCATTTTTAAAAAAAAGAAGAGTTAGGACACACGGGGTGAGTGATGGGTACGCAGTGTTAGCGCTATTATGGATTCCTCGCGCAGGCAAACTCATGAGTCAGAAGCCGAGAGATAAATCCCCCTTGGACGCAGTACATCTAGAGCTTTATATTACACTAACACTCCCCCTCCCCTGACACACAGATTAATGCTAATCCCTGTAAACATTAAACACAACAGCAGCTTTGGTGCTTTCTAAGGGGAACTAAATATAAATAAGCCGCTCGTTCACTAACATGCGTACAAGAGCCCATAAATAACTGACATACTGTAAACTCCACAGTAATAACAGTCATAAGCACTTCAGCTATGGCCTTTTTCATCGGATTTAGTTCCTTTGCAGTCCTTCTTGTTAATTGTATATCAAACGCTTCTCAATATTTAGAGTGTAATACCTGGAGTCGGCCTTTCAAAAGGTTTCTCCAAATCTATAAAAACAGCGATATCCAAAATCTTTTGATTTTCTCCAAAAAGTTTCAACATGTCCTATTAATGCACCACACATGACCCTTGGAAATACATGTCTGCATACGCGCATGTTCTGATGTGTATGCATGCATGCATGTATGCATGTATGTATGTAGGCATGCATACATATACATACACGCACACACAACACACAAACACACACACACACACGGACACACAAAAAAAACAAACCATTTTTATTATAATTACGATATTATTTTTAAATAGAATAAAATGTCCCTCTCTCTCTCTCTCTCTCTGATGGAAATTAATGAGGCCGAGAGAGCAGAAGCGGGGGGATGTTAGCGGCGGCGGCGCGGCGCGGGGCGGGGCGGCGGCGGAGCCGGAATGGAGGTGCGGAAGTGTGATTCGCGGCGGCGGGCGGGAGCCGGCAGTAATGACGGGACGCTGTTAGCGGCGACTGGCGCGCGCGGGGGGAGCCGGACGCCGCCGCCCAGCGGGGCCCCCGCTCCGCTCGGGCCTCATTAAAAGGTCACACCTCCGGCGACCATCAATCTCCTCGGGACGGCCGGGCCCCTCGCTCGCTCTCCACACACATCTCATTATTACCGGGGCCCTCAGCTCCGCCCCCCCTGCCCACCTCCCCCCCCTCCCCACCCCAAAAGCTCTCAAACGAGGGGGGTGGGGGGAAGGGGGGAGGTACAAGGTGTCTTCAGAAGCAAGTTCATCTTGATTAGATCATATTATACACAAACTCAAGAGCAGGGCTCGGGGCCCGCTCAAAGGTCTGAGATGGTGTGAGAGAAACCAGATGCTCAAAGCCACTTAAAAAAAATAATAAATTTTAAAAAATTAAAAAATAACATCCGAAAACAGAAAAGATTTATTACTTAAGCGTTTGGACCAAGTTAATTTAGAGCAGCAACTCCTCCTTCCCCCCACCCCCCCAAACCCCACCCCCGACTGTTTTTTCTCATCTCCGCACCCAGGCGGTCTTTATAACTCACACATCATATCATATCCATATTGCGCAAAGTGCCCTTAATGCACGGAAGGCATTCATCACTGACAGGGCGTGGGCCGGGGGAAGTGTGAACGCCAGCACTGCACTCTAAAAAGTGTACCTGTGTGCATTATGAGAACAAAGAGCCCTGGAATTTAAGAGCCTGACACTTTGATATCCGGAAATTGAGTTGGGTGAGGGGGAGGGGGGGGCGATGGGAGGGGAGTTCAGGTTCCCCCAGCTGAGCGATTCCCGTACGGGACAGTGTTTTTAGTGCAGCGGTGGCATGAGGAGGCCTAAAAGGGGGCGAGGCCTACCTTCGGGGGAGGAGCCAGGTTTGTGGGAGGAGCCGGAGCTGGTCTTGCTCTTCCTGCTGCTGTCGCTGTGCACCGACAGGCTGGACTGCAGCTTGCGCTGGACCTTGTGGGAAACCGTAGACGGGTGCCTCCTCGGCTCCAGCCCGGCGCCATTGCTCAGGCCCACGCGGCGGCCATTTTGGCTCTGGCCCGCATCTCCGTCGCCAGGCTCCACGGAGGCGGTTGGCTGAGGAAGCCGCTGAGGTTGAGCTGAAAAAAAGAGAAAGATATTTTTTAAATGCCACCGCTTCCTCCTTCCTGAAAGAATGCTCTTTCGGAACACAGCACGTCAGATTCGCACTGAAATTTTTCGTTTTCTTGCGTACTACTCAGTTGAACCTTAAATAAATTAAGATTTATGCTTCACAATTGCTTCTGTATTATTCCTGTGACTGCAGGTTTGAGAATCGTAAAACGCTCTGTTTATTTATAAGTAACAGTAGCAGGATACCAACTTCCAGCCGCCTCCCAAAGCTGCATTTCCTCAGCCTGTGATTGTGAGCGTGCTCAGCAGGGGGAAGAACAACAGGCCATCTGCATAACGACTCCGACCAACAGACACGGCAACCCGTCACCGAACGCATTAACCCGCGATGAAGACCCTCCCCGGCAGCGTCCCCGTGATCCGCGGGACGCCCGTTTCACGGCCGGCGGCGTCGCCGATTAATGGCGGCCCCGGCGCTATCCCCTCCGCTAGCGGATCGAGCGCCGCCGCGCCGCGGAGCGCTAACAGAACGCGTTTCCCTAAACGCAGCGATCAGGCGGCGCTCCTCTCTCTCTCTCCTGGCGTTTAGCCGCCGCGCCGCGGCTGAGCAGCACCCAGGTGAATTGGGAGAGGGGGGGAGGGGGGTTGGGGGGGGCGCGGGTGGAGTGGAGGAGGAGGGGGGGCCCGCAGGCTCGATCCCCGGCTCCCCTTTCATTGAGCCCCCCGGTCCCTTATTCTAACCGTCTCTACACATGTGACAGCTGTGAAAAGTCAAGCGCGGCCCATCTGATAAAGCCGAGCGCTGGCATTTTCAGAAGTGGAGCCGGGTGCAAATTCAGCTCTGCTGGGAGTTCGGCATTATGTTCCATCTGCATTATAAAGGGAGAAGACCCCCGTATGACTTATGAGTTCTCCTGAATTATTCATTTTTTGTCTGTATATTCAAGATCTCTTGCTTTTCTCCCCCCCCCCTATTCTTCCTTTTCTTTTTTCTTCTCCCCACCTTTTTTTAATTTTTTTTTCTCTTTTTTTACAAACTCCGCATTTTGTAACCGCGACGACAATATTCGCAGCCAAACTTCGTGACAGCGTATGAAAGTGCCATTTTGTAAAATACCTGAGCTTTCTCGAAATCAGATGTGCCGAGTTTCATATTTTGACTGCGCGCCAACAGACGCAATTATTGTTAACAAGAGGGGAAAACCCGGCGCAGGCTCACCCAGGAGGCCACGGGCAGGAATGTAAAACAACGCAATTAAACGCGGCCGCTGCCCACCCTTGCGTCCTGGGCGCGTTTGAACCTCGCGCGTTTATAAACAAAGACGCCTGGGGAACCGCACGGCCCCTCGCTTCCACCGAACAGCCAGGAAGAGGATACTCTCACTGCGCGGACATTTCACCAAAACACCGCTCGCAAGCCTCCCATCAACGATTCATTCCACTGTTCTCAGGTAACACTGCGAGTGATTAAATGGGGTCTTAAACCGCGTGATGTGAAATTTCCTCCAAGAAATAATAATGAGGTCAAGGGCAGTTTTATTTTCAAGCCGTAGTTCTGATGTTAGCAAAATATTTGGTTCTGTCGCCGGCTTCCATTTTTATTTCTGGGTTTCCGTCACTAGTAAATAAAGTTTAGCGAGCGTTAAGTCTGCCATCATGAAGGCCACAATGGCACCAGCACGTATAAACGCTGCGCCAAGGTGACTGAGAACCCGTCGCTTAAGTGCAAAATGGCCGCACACAAGCGGAACACTTCGCACATTCATTTAAATGTGAACAGAGACACAAACCACAATTATCTCTGCGCTCCACCTGCGCTAATCTTTGAGCTCCAACGCAGCACTACAGAGCATTCCGGAAGCCTTGCGCTCAGTTAACAGAGGGCCTGGACATTGCACAAAAGGAACTGGAGGCAACAGCAAGTGGAATATTGATCCACCTTTCTGTTCGGATCTGAATGCCCTTCAAAGGAAGAAGCCTCTGGAACAATGGCAGACCGGATACAGACAGATCGGATACAAATTAACGCTGGTTAGCATTCAGCAAAGCACAAAATGTTTATCGCACTGTTAACTGTATCAGCGTGACACACACACACACACACAAACACACACACTGCTTTTATCACATGGGCAATGCTCTTAAGAGCAGAGCAGAGTAGCTGTTCTAGCCAAAACAGCTTTCTGTTGGAGAACACATGGAGAAAACGTGATATTTTGCCTGATTTAAAGTCAAGAAGGAAGGCAGTGTTCAAGAATTCCCTCTCTTTATCTCTTACTATTTGAGTGTAAATACAGAAATATACCAGCCAAAGAATCAAGATACACAAAAATCTCTCTCTTCAAAAAGAAAAAAGTGAGAGTATAACAGGATAGATATAATACCAATGACCAGCTATTACTATACTCTACAGCTGGCGAATGTGTGTACATCAAAGGTACATCCTTCACTCCACTCAATTTATATCCTTATTATAAGTTAATGGGTGCGATATGGATGGCAATGTGTTTCAGGAGTAATCTGACTTCACTTCCCATAATGCTTTGTGGTGCATTTAAAATATGAGCCAGTGTACTATAATGTGCTTGTAATTCAGTGGCTGTGGATTCAAATCCCAGGTTGTGCAACTGTTGTAACCTTGGGCACTTAGCCTGAATCACTTCAGTAAATATGCAGCTTTATAACTGTACTGTATGCAATATAACACACTGCAAGCTAAAGAATGCCTTGTGAACCACAGAACACCAGTTAGGTTTTTGCACTCAGGCCACTTTTGTCGGCCTCTTCACACTGCGATCAGTGAAAACACAATTCACTCAGTCAGTCTGGTAGAATTGCTCATGCGTTCTAATTGATCGAGTAGTGTTAAATAGCACCAAAATACTTTCTAGCATATTCTAGCACTACCGGCTAATTTTTGCCTCTAGAGAACCCAGGGAATACAGATAATCTTAGACACAGTATAAAATAAATGACTCAAATCCGCTCTTGCAGTAAGGGATTATTTTTATACGATGACCACAGACCCTTCCGTAAATGACGAGCCAACACTTTCCGGCAGCAGAATTATCCTTCCTGTTCAAAGAAGTCAGGCTTTCGATTTATGGAATATAAACAGTCATTACAAAACCACAACATAAACCCAGCGCAAGAGAAACGTCTGGCTCAGGTTCAGGGCATTTCAGACAGTCAGAAAATGTTGGTTTGAGTGCAGGCCAGAGAAACCAAGCGTCCAGGAACAGGTGACTAATTCACTTGAGTAGGAGGAGGTCATGTTCAGACCAGGACTGCGTTCCTTCTACAGAGCAGTCTCTGGGACAGGTGGTCAGCTTCCCTCTCCGTGGGCCTGGCTGCCCCAAAAGAGACGAGCCTAAACACGTCTAAAAGCAGTGCACATTTTTATCTTTCAAGTCAATGCTGTCTTTGGCCACTCATAAAATCAATCATGGTACAGTACACACAGATAAGTCCAGTACTGGAGTTACAGTTACATTTATCAGGAAGGCCAGCCAATGTGCTTTTTTGTTAAAAATATATATTCACACACATCTTGTGTACACACATTATATACAAGTTTGTGTGTGTGTGTGCACATTTCTGAAACACAGAGTATAAATAATTATTAGCGATTAAAACTCAAAGGTGCAGGTCCTAGTAACACATAGTACAAGTACACACACACACACCTCACGCTAAAACAGAGCATCGGGGGGGCGGGGGGTATATGTAAAAACCATCTTTACCAGGACTCTCTCCCCCCCCCCCCCCTTATTTTCAATACAGGAACAACTGTTGAGGGCGTACTGTACATTGGGAAGCTAAATTATTCATGGCGCCGTTGGCTCGGAAACGCGCCGCGGAGCGGGGAACCGCGCCGAATGGGATTGGCCCGTCGGTTCGGTCCCCAGAACGCTGCCTGACAGGAGCGGGGCGTCCTGGGAGCGTTTTTAAAGGCCAGTGTGTGATGGATTCGCCAAGAACACACAAATATAATTGCCATTTGTCACGAGCCTTTCGGTGAATACCCCCCACAGTGGGATGCGTGCGTGCGTGTGTGTGTGTGTGTGTGTGTGAAACGTACGGCGGGATAGCGGGCGATTTCCAAAGCCCAGCGCCGCTGTGTACAGAAGCGTGTGTAAGCAGTTCCGCTCTTCGCCTCTCATCGCAAAAAAAGTCACGCAAAAAAAAAAAAAAAAAAATGGAATTCAGAGTGTGTACAAAAAAAGGAAAAAAAAAATCAGGACATCCGTAGTGGTTTTGAAATAATGGGTATCGTGGTCTGCTACATCGTTCTCACATGAAAAACTTGATTTTTCCCCCGTTTCAAAATCAATAAAGATTCTTTATGCAGAGGGCGACGAGGATTGAAGAGGCAAAGCATAAAATGCTGAAATAAAAAAAAAGGAATTTATTATTCAGGTCTTCGTGCGGCATGTCAGAAGGTAAGGCAAGATGAGGAGGAACGTGTCTCTAGGCCTGAACTTTAAAAAAAAAAGTGAGTGAGTGTGCAACTGTCTGCAAAATCCCCAGGTTCCTATCTGACAAAGCCAGAGCATGCCTTCATTGAAATTTCACACTACATTATTTCTGCTCAAAAGACTAATTCAGCTAGGGTATCTGCCAAAATTATTTTCAGGAAGTAGCAGGAAATCTGTGTGCGTGTCACGGGGTGTGCGCGTGTGTGTGTGTGTGTGTGTGTGTGTGTGTGTGGTGACACGGTTGTGTGCACATGTGCCTGCCATACAGCCAAAGGCTAATATACTACATATGTACAAGGCCCTCAAAAAGGGATAGGACAGAGAAATAATGGGAAGCTTCAACACAAAAACACGGAATTATTTCTCCTGAAACAAACACATACGGAAAGAGGACATTGCTCCAGTGCCATTTGTTGCAGAGGTGCACGCGTTAAACTTCATGTCACATCTAACAGAAGGAAAAACGCGTTTAAAAAGAAGCAGTTTTAGGCCGTTTTTCTGCCATTGCTGTCAATCATCAACAGCTGGCATAAGCATCGGCATAAGTCCCCCAATCCGAGATGGCAGAAAAAGCGCATTTTCCGTTGTGCTGTATGGTGCGGTTGGCTTGTGGTTTCCACGATGGGGCTCGAAAGGGGTTAGAGCTTGTTGGGCTGTTTCAGGCCGGACTGTAAAAACTTCTGGCTTTAACAGATTCAGGCCTCGTTACTAGCACAATGCAGACCTTCACTTACGTACAGTACAAGCAGGCTAAACATCAGCATTCCATTTCTTTCTCCCCAAACTCAGTTTAGCCAAAGAGTTTAATTCATTACTGAACTTGACAGACTGTATGAAAAAGTGCTTTTTAAAAAAATAATAAGTATTGCTTTTAACTGTCAGTTAGTCAAAGTTAAGCACCGATGTTCGTGGGAATACGTGAGACAGGCTCAGTGTTTTAACTCAACATGCTTTGCCAAGAGCGTGCTGCAGCGGTTTACAGTTCTGACCTAATTTTAGGTAGAGGGGGTCACAGAGGGGGCTGGCTTGGTCACTGAAAGACTTTGTTCCCCTGCTGGTGAACTCAAACTCTTTTGCCGTCTCGGCAGTTCATTTTGGGTTATTGTCTTGCCGCGCCAGTAAAACTCCCATCCAATGAGGCTGGAACAAATCGGCAAATGTTGATTTATTATGAATATATTATTGCATAATATTTACATAATCAATAAAGACAGTTCCGGATGGTGAATTACTTTCGCCAGACCTCAGATAAAGTTCAGCTCTCTGGAGAACGTCCAGCCCCTCCTCCCAACGTCAGTCCATAAAGCTGTGTTCATTAGCTCAGGCTTATTTACGTAGCTATGAACAGAATCTAACCGGGCTCCAGTCTGTGGGCAGCGGCGTAGCCTTACCTGTGCAGGTATTCGGCTTTCTCACTCTGCTGACTCATGATTCCTTTACTCGCTGCATTCTGAGGCCCGAAAGCCATCCCATTGGCTGCTGTTCTCAGGCTCACAGCTCTGATAGTTTCTCCTTTATCAACCAGAAAGCTACGAACGTTGTAAACGGCCAACTAGACTGCGATTGATTTTCAACGGCGCCAGAGGCTTCTTTTGTCAACAACGTTCACGACTGATGGTTTTACAATGACTGACGTCTGTGCAACGATTCTGATTGAACAACTGTTTTCTTACACGGTTTCTATGCAACTTAACTGGGTTAGCATATAGATTTTTTTGACTGACGCTAAACACTAATGCTAAAGGAAGACATACACACCAGCATAGATGAAAATAAAGTATATTTTATCATTAGAAATGAGCTTTTTATAAAACAGTTAATACATAAAATCCTAATTTTGAAGTCCTAGCTCCTAATATTTCCAGAGGTCCCAGGACAATGCAGTGAGAACGAAAATTACTGCGCAAGAGATCTCCTAGAGGTCCTTAAGAACGCCAGCAATGTCCTGCAGAACTTCCTGTCCCGTGAGAGATGTCCCTCAGTGGGAAAAGGGTGTTAAGGACACACCCCGCCCAGCCGTCCCAAGCTCAACACGCTGGCGATAAAGACACCGTCATTCTCCGATTTGCATTCCTCCGTTCACTTTCCTTGTTTCGTTTTTTTTACACCGAAAGCTTTTTTTTCGGAACGGGCGCGGGCAAACGGGCAAATGCCGCCGCGACAAAGCAGCGATCAATTTAGCGGCTCGGTCTCAGGTTCCCTCTCCTTCGGTTCTGCGATTCACAAAGTAAACACCTCTTTAACGCTTCTCCCCTCTCCACCCCGTCCGTTTCAAATGCTAATTTGTAAATGCGCAATAATCTGCACTGGGAGAATACCCAGCATCCCTCAAACAGCTCGGGGTTCCATTTCTCCTCCCAACAAACACCCGCGCGGCGGCGGCAAGTTTCTACTCAAAGGGACATTTCTATTCTTTATTTATTTTTTTTTATTATATACAAACCTGTATCTCAATATCAGTATTTCTAGTGACAAAACCAAGGGAATTACATTAGAAAACAAAAATGCAAAGGAGGGGCCTATTTGCAATCCCCCCCCCCCCCTTGTGCGAATCAAAACCCATTTACCGTTTGACCTTCCCACTCCAAAACAAAGACTGCCTCCAGTGAACGGAAAAACAAGCCTGAAATGAGCAGTCAGCTTCTAATTGGAGGGCACTGCCCTCTGTGCCCTGCGTGTTGATGATGCATACCTGGCACGGCACGCTTCTATAACAAACACATCTTTTTTTTTTTTTCTCCTTTTTTTCCATGAAGCAGTGCCGAGGAAAAACAGCAGCAGGCCGTGGTTCACAACCGTAATTCAACGCAATTACCGCCCTAATTCAGGGGAAATCTTCCCCCGGAAAATCAATCAGCTTTTATTAGTGCGGGCCTCTTAAATGAGTACTGACGGCCTGCCTCTACCTACAGACACACCTACGAGCAGCGAGACCGCATGCAGTAAAATGAAATGAATATTCTCAATGTGCAGGAAATAACACTCCTGATGCGCAGCAGTTTGGAGGCAGTCTAGGTTATAGTCCCGCAGACCTGTCCGCTCGAGTCGCGCCAAGCAGCCTTGCATTTGGCTGGAATCTGAAATCCCGCTCTCGGTTTCCACCCCCCCCCCCCCCCCGTGCGAGGAGTCAGTATTACTCAGCTGTTTTTTGCGGTGCGGCGATCTTTTAATTCCCTCTGACAATCAGTCCAAATTTGGCTCTTCGGAAGCAAAGCGCCGGCGAGATCAGGCATCGGGGAAGAGCGTTAATATTCAGAGCGACACTCCCCCCCCCTCCCCCTTCTCTGGATAAGAGTGACAAAGATTATAGGACGTCTGGGATTCACTAATTTCAAATTTGGTAATTTGGCTTCTGATAGAGTGGAGAACGTAACCCCTCCGCGACCTTGTTCAGCTTAATTACTTCTTACAGTGAAAACGGCAACTGGCAACACACATCTCCATTCCCCTGACCTGGGCTCTCATTTAGGATGGGAGGTGGAGGGTACCATCAATTATCCTTTTGATTTTGAAATGAAACATTTGAGTGATTAATATGTCTAACTGTTATATAAATCATTAGAACATCCAATGAGATTGTCATTTCCTTTAAGTGAATCACACTGAGGGGAAGAGAAAAAAAAATCATTCACATTGGAGCACTTGCCATTTTGTGAGAGGGGGAAAAAAAGAAGGAAAATGTTTTATAACACGCCCTGAAATAACCTGAAAGGTGATAAACTTGAGATGTTGGTGCCCTCTGGTTCCTCTGTTTGCGCGCGTATGGATGTAATTTACAAATGTATAAGAGTAGGCTGAAGGGACCTACGGTAACATTTCCCACTGAGGTCACGCTGTATCTCCGCCCCTAACAGACGCAAATTTACACTGTGGACAGGAAGAAAAAAAGAACAAAACAATCGAAAGTCTCTGCAAAAAAGTTAATGTGAATATCGCTTTCTTTCTCTCTCACTCTCACTCTCACTCCCACACACACGCACACGCACACAAACACACATTCACATGCACACACACTTTGCTTTGCACAGCCACTCAGGTTTTCTAGAAAGATCCGCTAAGATGACTCAGCCCAGGCCTGCATGCACTGGCAGACAGCAGGCTCTGAGTGAGCACTGCCCTCCCTGACAGCCGAAAACAAGAAGTGAGGAAGAGAACAGGGGGGGGGGGGAGAGCGCCTTTTCGGTTTCAGTTACAACGGTGACTAACAGATTCCGCTGCTTTCAAAAATCAGCCCTGATGTACAGGCTTCCAGAGGAACCCGGCCCGTTCAAAGCTCGATGGCACACAGAGCCATGGCAGGACATTACAAACCCCCGCCCCCCCCCGCCCCCCCCGCCGCCCGTCAAAGCAAACGGGCGGCAAACGGCGATCAAAAACAATAAAATAGCGAAGACCTCCCGCTGCACACACCCGCAGCTCACTGACGGAGACGAAATAAAAAATACAAAAAAACAATCAGAGAAAAAAAAAAGAAGGTATTTGGCAACATTACCTGCCCGACATTAACCTCAGCATTTACTGGAGCTAATGTAACAGCTGAGAGACAGCGACGTGGGTCAGCGACGTTTGACCCCCCCGGGTGCCAATCACAGCCGTAAGCCGGGGGCTCAAGCCGAGGGAACACTCCCTGAGCTCTCCCCCAGCGGAGATTTCACAGACGACTCCATCGATTTTACCCCCCCCCCCCACCCCACCACCACCCCTCCACCCCACCCCTCCTCCTCTCCGTTACACAGGGCCTAGCTGTGCGGTGGCTGAGTGAGAACCAGGCTTTGCACCGAGCCCCCCACGCCCCCCCCCCCCCCCCGGCACCCTCCCTCAGTCATCCTCGGCTGCTCAGAGAGGCCCGACAGAATGACCTACCAGGAGAGCGCTGAACCTGCAAAGCGGGGCAGGCCAGAAGGGCAGCATCGCCCCAGATCTCCGTAATGGGGAGGGCTTTAACCTCAATGTCACAGTCCAAACCCCTGTTAGGAGCACGAGGGGAGACAGAAAAAAAAGCAATCCACACCCAGCCCCCACCTACTCCCCTAACCTTTCATCTGAAGTTTTTTGCTTCTTCCAGGTCGGACTGAGAGCGCTGAGTGCAGCTGCACTGGGTCCGTTAGGGTTTCGTTTTGAAGGCTCTAAAGAAGTCTGCTCCCGACCCAAGAGCAAAACAAACATCGGTAAATCACAAGCACAGGTGAACCTACACGCTCCTCATTCCGCGAAACAACAAGGTGAGAAGCGAGAAAGACGTAACACAACATGCCTCCGTGCCTCCCATCCCTGGACCATTATCCAAGAGGTTTCATTACCGTCAGCAGTGAAAGGTAAAATTGAAGCCTTCCCTAATAACCTCACCATGACAACAATAAAACAACATCTCCCACGCGGGTTTCCTGACAATTATTAAAATTCGAAGGCGGCTTGGAACTTCCTGCGTGAAGCCTATCTGTAACAACAGAATGAGGAAATAATTAGAAGTGAGGTAGGATTACACTGGCCATTTTAATCAACCTCTCCAGTGGCATTTCACCCTATTTATGCAGTTTACAATTCCACAGCCCACTGCTAAGTAATCACTTGAGAATTACTTCTCCTGTTTTAATGGCCACTTAGTTTTACCACATGATTTCGGTGGAGGCAGGGGTCTAAAGATTAAGATCAAGATTAAGTTCCGGCATAACAACAATCAAGCTCAATTCTGTCACACCAGAAATTAGCATCAAAATTTAATCAGAAAGACGGCAGCACTCGAACCAGTCTAAACTGCATTCCTTCCTGCGATGCCTTCTCTTTCCCTCTCTTTTATTTCCGCGCGGCCGAAAAGAAAAAAAAATAATAAAAGAAAGAAGGGAAAAGCGAGTTTAAAACGATCGGCGGGATTCAGCCCAGACGCGTTGTTAAACGCGTTTAATGGATCTGAGTATAAAACTCCGGATTACAGGTTAACCAAAGATCAGAGACAAAGACGGAGAGAGAGAGAGCTCTTAAAGCGGCACTCGAGCGTGGGCGCGCGAGCGTTGCAGCCGTCGTTAGCGCCGCTCGTCGACGGGCTAACAGGTATCGCGCGAACGACTCCGGTCCGCAGAGAAAACGGGCGAAAGCGCTCTCTGCGGAGCCATCAGCCGATCGTTACAACACAAGCACCCGTAAATCTCCACGGCGACGTGCCGCCGACGCCATTCCGGTTAGAGAAACGAGCGCCGCGCAATAACCTCCTCCGAAAACCCGCCGCGTCGCCGAGCTCGGAACGCCACCGCGCGCGCTCCCTCGCGAAAGGTCATTTCCCCGCCGAGCGAACAACCTTGAGGTTTCAAAATTAAAGGCGCAATCTCCGACAGACAGTCGGCCGCACAAGGGGCCCGGTTAATATCTTCTGCAAAGCGCGGGGTGACATTACTTGACCTTAATGCTTCACTTTCCGTATTTCCCAAGATAAAAATACCTGTTCTTCAACAGTGTCTTCTTTATCCAGAAGAGCACTCAAAAGTCTTCAACAATTCAATGAATAATGTGGCGATAAAACAGCGAAACCGGCATTAGGTCACGACAATTTACTTTCTGCACCAGCTGGGCTCCAAAGTCTCTTTTGATAACGATATTTCTGTATGAAAACCAAAGTCAATTCAGAGCTTTTTTCGCTCCTTTAACTCCGAGAGTGAGACTAATTAAAAGAGTCCCTTTCTTTTTCTGAAGAAGGACTGGGCTGCTCTGAGAACAAATGTTTGGGGAGTATTTTAGTCCTGCGAAGGTTCAAAAAGCAGGATGACTTCTGCACAATTTTCTCCATTTTTGTTTTGTGGCTCACACAGGCAAGCTCCCAACCCAAAAGCAAAACCAACATTCGTAATACACAAAGCACTGGTGAACCAACATGTGCCTCATTCTGACAAACAACGAGGTGAGATATGACAAAGACATACTGTAGCACAACATCCCTTCATGCCTCCCCATCCTGGACCATTATCCAAGACATTTCACTACTACAAACAGAGAAAGGTAGAATTGAAGCTTTCCTTAATAACCTCACCATGACAACAACAAAACAACTTTCCTCACATGGGTTCCAAACCATTATTAAAATTCTAAGGTGGCTTGGAACTTCGCTGTGTGTGAAACCTTTCTATCACAACAGAATGAGGAAATAATTAGCGGTGAGGAAGGAATACACTGGCCATTTTAAACAACCTCTATTTATACTCTCTATTTTTATATTCCACATGTTTTTCCAAAATATGGGGCAACTTCTGCACATTTTTGTCAAAGACCTTCATCAGAACGTAAAAACACTAAGTTGCACAAAACATACAGTATAGGCTACAGCCTGTCCTCCTTATAAGTGGAGGGTCGCTCATTAGCGATAGCACCTGAGGTAAATCAGCTTCACATTAAGAACACTTCATCTAATTTCATAGCGGTTCACATTTCTACAATAGGCAAACATACGTCCACGTTTCAATATAACTTCACATTTGAGGCCTGTGAAGGGAAAATGCTGGAGACTTTCCTCAGACGTTTCTCTCCTAAGCCAATAAACACACACAGCATGCTGCTTGGGCACTGTGGGGTGTAGTTTAGACCACACAAGCTGACTCCGCTGATGTAACTTAGTTGCAGGCAAACAACTAGGAAAAACACAAAAGCGGCCACAAGCGACTTAGTGAGCATGCAGAAAAAACTACCGATATTGAACAATCACCAGCATATTGCATTCAGTCATAAAGCAAATGGACTGTGTTGGCGCACCTGTTAGATTTCACAGAGATAAGAAGGTGAGTTTGAGGTTATTTCACCACAAATTCTATAGTTTCACAAGGTTTGCTCGATATGGATCAGAAGAAGCTGTTCATTTATGACTGGAAAGAAGACATGAAATTTGAACGATTCATTCTTTCACCAAATGAAGGACTCAGAGCGCTTAAATAAACAGAAGGCGGAGGTAATGTTCACCATCACGTCTGAGATCTGCTCAGGGAGATAGAATGAGCTGTGCAACTGACAGGTTTCCTCCAACAACGTACTCTAGACGGCGGTGGTACACCACGACATGCAAAGGAACCTGACAAACTCCCGATGTTATACCAAATTCAAGATTTAGGTATTTCCCCGATTACCAGAGCTCCACATCTAAACATATATGCCTGGATAAGACGATTCTTCAGTGGAAAGAAAGACAAATGCCACTGTTGGCTGTGGGAGAACTACGTGAGGGCAAGCAGCTGTGGTTAGCAAACCCCATAAACTTACTTACAGGAGCAGAGTGCAGGTAACATTTAGGAGCTGAAACTTCCATTTCACTCTGCTTCAGCCGTGGAAGTACCTACTACTTCCTTACATACAATTAATTGTGATAACAGACCATGGGAATAGGGTGTGTGTGCTCTAAAGACAATCCTTCTAAACACGTGGTAGATATTTCACTGGTGGATGGCAAAGGGCGGTAACCGTGTTGCGTTTCCTTCCTCAACACTGGGATGGAAGTCCTTGTGAGCAACAAACATGAAAACAATCATGTCAACCAAAGATGGTTCTCTCCGGGATATCTAGATTTGGTTTATTTTGTGGGACCAGCCGTGCACGGTTGCAGAAGTCACTGCTGCTTATCAAAGCAGAACACGTCCTCCCCGTGATCACATCCTCCTGACTCACTGAAATCACATCTCCATGTCACATCCAAAGGGACCTACAGTCACATCTTCACACCTCAGCAGCAGATTCCTAGCCTCGTCCTCATGACACAACGAGACACCACTATTATAATCACCGATATCAAAATTGTATATGATACCGACAATAATTTCCCTGTCATGTCCAATAGCCGATAATTTATGTCAATTAATTTGGTGTGTATAGGCAATATGTTCAAACCATAATCTAGAGTTTGACATGCTGTAAAGAAGATATCAAAACATCATAAGGAGAAAGTCTTTTTTGTAATAAAGCAGAATTTACAGAGATTACCACCCACCCTAAATAGGTCTGATCGTTTAATTTTCATCTTAAACTCATGACTGAGACTTACTAAAGACCAGCAGACCTGCCCACATGGCTAATATAACCACTCCAGGAACAGAAAACTGTTTAAACTTCGTGAATAATCTGATGCTGCAGTGTTTGGATCGAACGTGTAGCTCATTTATATGGCCTACTGCCAGGTGGATGACTGCTCAATGCAATACTGGATTCCATGCATGAGACAGAAGAATGGTTCTGAACTTGCATAGAAATTTGCATTGCACACTGCACATTTTTGCCTGATGCATGAGCACACACTGTGAGGTAGCTGCACTGCTGTTGCCGGAAGGAATTTAAGCACCAAGTAAAGGCACTTTGAAAAGTTCAAAAGCCCAATTAGCACAGCTGAGAGAAGCAAATTGTGTCCGGAAAACTGAATCTTTAGAACATATTTATTCTTTTTTTTTTTTTTTTACCCCTCCATTAAAACCCTGTGAATCCACACAGGCGAGTCCCTGTCCATTTGCTTAAACCCAGGGACGTTCTGGAAAAGACCAGGGCCTCACATCAGAAACAATGGAGGCTTGTGGGGGGTTCACATTCCCAGACCCCATTTAACCCAGTCTGCAACCCGCCATCCATCTGTGTGCACAACGTCTGCAAAATGTCCGACACCCTCACTGCCAGAAACAGACCCCCGTCCATTTCTGGACACCATTTATCAGAATCGTTGATATATCAATCCAAAAAAAAAAAAACATTCTGACGTATGCAAAGCTGCACGATCCTATGAAGTGTCTTACGGTGACAGGGAAGCTTTCCTCAATTTATTTCTCAATACGAAACCTGAAATATGACAATATGGTGAAACTTAGAGTTGGACATTTTAATCTGTGTGTTGCAACAAGGCAACAGGTCTTTAAATATTCAAATAATCAGATCTGAACCAAGAGCTGAAACACTCCAGGCATACAAGCCAAATCCTATGACACACATACACATAGGCCTATATACTCACAATAACTACAAATAAACAAAGTAAAATTGATTCACACGCACATCCACAACAATGCCATGAATCCGACTAATGCCCGCTTCCAAATAAAGGCCCGGGTGTCATTGCGCTTCGCGCATTCTCGCTATGCAGAGGCGTCCGGCTCGCCTCGACCCCGTCGGCCGCGGGCCCGGGCGTAATTGGCGCGGCCGAAATTCCCAGCCCGACACGCAGACCGTCCCACGGTCGCATTTTTCTCCCGTGGCCGTCCCCTGCCGGCCGCCGCGAGCCGCGCCCCGTCGAGACACTCACTTCTAACGAGCTCGCCGTTGGTGGAATTTCCCCCCGGCGCGGTGCCCCGCCCCTCAGACGGCGACTCGGGGGGGCTCCTCGCCACTTCCTCCTCGGGGGCCGCTGAATCACTGCGATTGTCACATGCATCTGGAGAGGAAGGAACACACACACACACGCGCACACACACAGACATGCACACGTGATACAGAACACACACACGCGCACACATAGACATGCACATGTGATACAGAACACACGCGCACGCACACGTGACACATACACACACGGGATACACACACGTGACACATACGTACACAGGTGATACACAAACACGTGACACACACACACACACACACACACACAAAAATCAACATCAAAATCCAGAACAAAAGCAGCACAAGAAGAGGCAACATACTGTACATTCAAGTGGAAAAACAGGAGATACAACTGAGCAGAAGACTGGTCTCACATTTCAAACTGTCAAGTCCAGCCATTAACATCCTCTATCGCCCCTTCCTGCTCTTTTGCAAACTGAACAAACAAATGCCCGTGTCAGGCGATCGCATTAAGGATGCATGCACAACTAACTGGTCAACTAATACACCTAGAGTAGAATAAACACAATCCGCAACCTTTTCCTGGCTCGTTGCTCATGTGGAAGTTTGCATTCTGTAGTCAATGTGTTACAGTTTTTAAAAAAATCTTTCCTACCATGAATACACAGTGAACCATTCTTAGTACACAAGTTTGAGTTTGCTCTGCTATTAAATACCAAGTTTCTTTATTTATCTTTACAAAAGCAGCCATTTCAAGTGTACACTCCCTCTGTTAAATTGCACACAGATGTCCTGTGGAATTTTCCTAAAATAAATGGATGCAGACTAGATGCAGGAGATTAATTTTACTGGGCCTCACCTCAAGAAAAACGTCAAGCCAGCATAGTTTGTTTATTTTATTTATTTATTAATTTATTTATGCATTTAATTGCAGAACAGTTGCACAACAGTGTACGTGTACAAGATCTGGCCAAGGCCAGATTTCTGGATTCTGTTTTCTTGATTCTGCTTCCTGGGCACACATTACCTGCCAATGCTTTTACAGCTCTATAGCACGGCATTTCTGCAAATTAAAAAAGCGTGTAGCTAATGCTAGCCCATAAACGCATGCAATGCAATAGGACAACAGCTGCACAAACTTGATGAATGCCAAATTCAACATGGTTGTGAGAAAGAATATCAGCGTGAATCACTCAAGCGAGGGTTCTTTCCATTATGGCGGAAGTTCTACTCAGGTTACACTGTGCACAGCCAGGAAGAGAGACACACCACAGCTCTGCAGCACAAGGAGCGGAGACATCCACCGTTCGCAAAGCTCAAGGAGAACAGACATGAGACTAAGGAAGGCCCTGGTCTGAAACGACTGTAAATTTCCACGCATGAGGATCCCACGGTTCCAGTTTACGCGCGGAAGGAACGCAGGGACAAGGCAAAACCTGGGTGACCATTCTGCTGTCAAACTCAGTGATGTGCACATGGCACAGTGCTGTTCATGCCATTTATAGACCAAGCAGTGTTCTCGAAAGACTTGTTTGGGTTCCTTAAGCTAACAAAACCGCACTTCAACACTGCCGGTTCGATCCTTTCTAAAGAATTTTGAATATGCAGTCTGACTCACTACTAGGTCAAGAGTATAAGCCTGGTACACTGGGACAGACTAAGAGGCATTCTTCTTTCAAGCACAGTATGACCAATGACTCTATACTTCACCACAAATGTCTAATTTCCTCCCAACACTGATACTGTTTGTATCTTCCTCCTGTGTTGGTAACTCCACTGAAAGCAACAAAAAAAGGCATCAAGTAATAACACTGATAAGGTACCTTTCTCTGGACTACACACACGCAGAGAGAGAGAGGTCTGAGTCTAGCCTGGAGTTGCTGTATAGCGATCCCTATCATCCACGCGACTCCAAAAATCAATACGCATTTAGAGTCCTACAGTAGTGTGTGATGCATCGCGGTATTTAACCGTAGCTATTGAAAATAAATGGGTCTGTTCTCGAGACATTCACAGTCCCTTGAGAGGGAAAATCTGCAGTCCATGGTGAACCTCAGAATGTTCTGGAAACCATATTCTCCAGCACCTCTAATGATTGCTTACTTTGTCCTACTTTAGGTTTTTTGACAGTGCAGTAATAGCACTCAGTATAAATAGGATGGCAGTGGCTCGATGCCTGATTAAAAAATGGGGGACAAGCTTATTTTACATATGATAATCTTAAAAGCAACTAGAAAGTTAATTAAGAGCCATAATTGGCTGTGGTTGCTGCTAATAGCTGCCAAGGCGTTCCTTCAATTTTTATTTAGAAATGATGAAAACGTTATTATGCCTAATGTTGGCTTGAATACTGATGCTCGGTAAAAACCAAAAGAGCATAATTTGGAGGAACCTGCACATACATTTATAGGTTTCTATTATGCAGAAAACGAGAAGAAGAAAATGATTGCATAAAAAATTACAGGCCAGTTTAATAATACAATGTTCTGCATGCCGGCAGTCTGACAAATGCTATGAAGCAGCGTGCTCCCATGAAACGAATTCAAAATAGCACAACACATACTGTACAGTACTTTCAGAACAATCCCTGAATTAGAAATAAAATAATGCTTTCACCAAAACAGAATATTTTAAGGAAGGGCCAAGATTTTGGGGAAGAAAAACTCATCGTGAGTAATCATACCCTGAAACCATAGGCTATTTATTTAATTCCCTTGTCAGTTTCACTCTGTTATATTTCATATGTACTCCTGACACTGTAAGCAAAACAAAACATGTTGTTTAAACAAAAAATACATAATAGCTACAATATGTCTTGCTTTGGTTTCACATACATGGAAAATGTTAATATTTATGAGTTAATGCTCACAGATTTTTACTCAAATAAGATTGAACAGCAAAAAACAAACAACAACAACAAAACAAAAAAAACACTGAGATACAAGGACAAACAAATACTTAGGCCTGAAGTATCCAACTGGCCAAACTGCAGATTTGATAAGCAAGTGGTTCCATGCATACATTTATTTAAATTCGAATTCGTAATACCATTTCTTCTAGAAGGTATTCAACATCATTCGTATACATCTAAACCGCCTGTTGGAGTATGTGAGAATCGCCAAAGAAAGAAAAATAAACAGTTTATAAACAACTTACCAGTCGGTACAAAACAAATACATTGTCAAGGTGCCGTGCCTTACCGTGAAAGTCTGAAAGGAGTAGGCTTCTCTCCGGTGGAGTTCCCCTGGCAGGCCCGGCAGGCCCTTCCGGAGGCAAGACCGTCTTCTGGGACATGGGCCGCTTCTCTTCAGTCGCCTCTCGTGATACGCGATAGAGGGGGAAAAAGCTCGCGCAAGGATCACCCTGCGACACTGACAAACAGGAACTCGACACTTCAGTGAAACAGTAGACCGTTAACAAAGTAGGCTATCAAAAACCGTTAACTACACCGTTTTTACTGCGTATAATGACGTCAAACTTGGCAAATTACATAATGTTGCTAAAAGTTTGTGTAATGTATTGTTTTGTTTTATTGTTAGTAAAATAACGGACATGCCAAACAGGTTGTCAGTATTCCACAGTGAATATAATTAAACGTCTTCGATAACACGTAATCCTAAAGTTTTGCAAACATTCAAAAAGAAATTTACCTTTCAAACATCGCTGGAGCTCTCTGGTAGGTCAAGTTTGAGTCATTTCCATCTCTTTTGCTCAGTGAAGCTCCATTATGGCTGCGTTGATTAGCTCTAATACTTCTGTGGGATCAAATCACTCTTGATTATTGATTTCTTTCCTCAGAAATCCTTCATTCTGGGGATTATCCCGCTGTCGTCGCGAATCTTTCAATATCCCTCCCTTCTCTCCATTCTCCCGTTCGCCCGTTCACCAGCAAAGTTTGTCTGCTCCTGAAACATTTTTCATCATTTCCGGATTCCGAAAAGACTCGCACAACCACTACCAGCTGCAGCTGAACGATGCCTTCAGGGTCCTGCTGGCTGCCATCGAAAAGAACCGTGCGGGATGTTCCTTCACAAAAGCGACACACTCCCACCGCACAAAATGATCTGATATGGAGACTTTTTTTTTCTACTGTCAAGTTCAAACAGCTGGCAGAAGACAGCTAGACTTTATAGCATGATTACCAGGATTACTCTGCGAGCTGTATAAAACATGACAAAATAACCCAGCATTTCAAAGACGTAGCTATCAGAACTCGTTGATGCGTTATTTCTCCAAAGCTCCGAAAAGTCTATTTTTACAGTAGGCTACAGTCCGTTCATTCGAGAAAAAAAAGCTTGATCTGCGTTAAATTTGTACCTGAAATTTACTCGCATACCCTACATGCCAACGACGGTGTGTGTTTTCACTTTAAAGGGGGGTCAGTAAGGATGTAGGCTTAACAAATTGTGTTGCACGATTTATATATCACAGTTTTTCCTTTATTTTTAATTTTTTTTAAAGTTATTATTTTACCTATGTATTACTGTTTTTTATGACTGAAATAAAAGGTGAAAAAAGAATGAATCGTATGAAATATACCCCAACTCATTGATTGTGTGAACCCCATCTTCTGCCTTTTAATACAGAAATCACACCAAGTCTATGGGGTAATGATTTACAATGAATCTGTGTCATTGTTGAGCTCGCATAGCCTACACACAATCCATCTTATGGATGCCCTCGGCCCTGTAGAGAAGGTTCACTGTTCTCCATTTGTAAGTGTTGACTCCATTACGGAACTGATCTGCAATCAGACCAGTCTTCAGCAGTCCTCAACCAATAATTACATGGAAAGAGATAGCCTCAGCACCTTATAATAGCCTAACCCAGCTGCCGAATAAGGAGAGGTCTAGGAGCCACGTCTTGGAAACTTTATTAAGACAGAAGCATAGTCTAGGGTGTGTGTGTGTGTGTGTGCGTGTAAAATAACCAGTGGAGATAAAGTTAAGTTTTATGATTACAGTTTTTAATTTACCACAGCTGGGACATATTTTTGAAAAAGCGATAAGCTTTTAATATGAAAGTGCACTCAATACACCTTTCCATGTCATTTTTTTCTCTTTCTGACTGAGCATGAGCATTGGAATCAAAACTAAAGGTTAAGCAAATCGAAATGCTGTCAGTTTTAAAGATAAAAAAAACATCTTCCCATTTTTGTATGATCAACCACTCAAATTTTGGTTAAATTAGCGAATCCATTCTGAATTAGGCAAAGCATGGATTTTAAAATTGTGTGCGTGTTGGGGGTTCAGTTTTTAAGATGGAAATTACTGAAGATTCCAGTTGCGTGATCCCTTGAAACATATGTCTGCTTTCCCGTGATCTTGTAAAACGCAGGCCTCTTGTGTAAAACCTGCATGCCATCTTGTAGGTTTTACACAATAATAGCAGAATTGTAATCAGGAACTGCGCCCACCATTCATGTTTAAAAAAGCAGTCCCTTATCCCACAAAAGACATCATTAGACCAGAAAAATGTTTCTCATGGCTGAAAGTATTTCACAGCTGTGTGTCCCTATCTGGACTAGCTGGGCTATATCTAATCTACTAATGAAACATGCTCTGTGCTCTGTAATGTTTTCCCCCGTATCGCCTAGCGACACCAGTGACCGCGTTGTCCTGGTGAAAACAGCCAGGGGCGGAGTTTACCGTTGCCCTGTGGGAGAGAGCAGGAGCGCACGTGATGCCGTCATGTCCTTCGGCCGAAGACGCGGGAAGGCCACCGCTGGCTTCGTCCGCCGATCTGGCGGCGGGCCTGATAACTGCGGTGCAGTGCATGATGGGTAGCCCTCTCCCTCTGGCTGACTGGCGTATGTGCGGTGGGATCCGCAGAGCAAGGTGTGCACATCCGTCACTGAAATCTCAGGGTTCCGAGCGTATACTGTATGTGAAGAAAGAACTGCGGTCCATACTCATCTGTCACTGTAACAGCTCAGGGATCAGAGTGTGTTGTATGTGCAGTGCACATATATCCGTCAATGTAAGACCGCAGGGCTCAGAATGCATACTGTATTTCAGTCGGGAACTAACATACGAGCCTCAACAACCACAATAATCCATCTGTTTGAAAAGGGTTTGGTTACAATGGACGTATATATAAATATTGCAGATGTAATTCACTATTCATTATTATGTTTGAACTGCGGGGTTGATCTTTGTCGACCACGTGCTGTCAAAATGGCAGCCGTTGCCTCTGTGGAGGATCGTCCCGAATGCGTACGCGCGCTGGGTGCGTTTTCGTTTTGTGTCGGAATGAAATATTCACATTTCCCATCACACGGGTCACAAAAGCCAGTCTGCGAAGCAACGGAATGAGAAACCTGTAATTAGTCCTAATGAGCTTATTCTTCTGCGCGGTGACTAGAATGGAAATGAGAACCTTATACCTTCTTTTTACATTTCAACATTAATGGCCGGCTAAGGAGAGGTGTCACTTTGAACTAGCTTAACTGCATATATCCGTTGCTGACCGAATCTTCAAAGGCTTTTCCTCAAAGTTTTACCAGCCAGATAAAAAGAACCTTAATAAGTCAAACTTTGATGCGTCGAAAACTTTGGTTCCAAGGCGTCCCTGCATCTGAACGAACCAGTTAATGACTGACAGTCGCCGTGGTTACTTTTGCATGCTTTTCCTGGTTACAAAATATACAATCAACACTTTCATCCATTCACTAATGGCACTCAACTCCATAATATCACATAGTAAATGTGTTTATTTTAAAAATAAAACAAGAAAGAAACATTCCTCACCGCTATTACTATTATCATAAGAAGTATGCTAGATTATTAAAATAAAAAACAACTCTTCCCTCCATATGCGGGCAAGGAGGTGAATAATTTGTCGCATGGATGGCTTTGCACATCTGGACTTGGAAATGCTGAAAAAGGCTCATAATCAGGAACAAATGTTCATATGATCTGCTCTCACGATTTCATAAATATGCATTTTTTTTTTGTTTGAAGGAAGGGGGCTACGCTTCAAGTGAAAAATTTGACAGAAAATGAATGGCAGTTAAGAAAAATGACAGCAAAGATTAATTTCCCGCAAAAGATTCCAGAGCAAAGTTCAGAAAGTGAGGGACGTCGAACATGCTTTTTTTGTGTGCAAACCCCACTTTTCCCCCTGCTTTTCGACAGAAAGTGAGCGCTCCACTTCACACTTCCACAAACTGTCCCAGCTGCTTAAATATCACCCCCCCCCCCTCCCAAGCTGGCCTAGTATGTGGTAGCAGCCATGCACCAAGCGGAACAAGCTGAAGTGAGATTCAGGAATATGTCCTGTTGGGCCTGGCCTACTCTGAGGTTAGTGAAGGATTTGTGGAGCCCTGCCACATTGTTTCAACCTTGCGATTAAAACTTGGCACTACGAGTGCCTGCGTTGTGGTTTTTAGTCAATAGCTGCAGAACAAAAAAGAAGTATGTCAGTTAAAAATGATGAACAGGAACACACTAACCAGGAATTAAAGAGATGACATACTATAAAAGACCCATACTGTCGCTAAACTATAAGGGAACACTTTGATGTGTTTTCCAAAGAGCAAAAAAACCAAAAAAAAAAAAAAAACCGTGGTGCATTTGTAAAGAGCTGTTCTGGGTGCATAGCACTAACATGAGGAGTGCTATCAAGGCACTTAATGTGGAATGCTTAAAAACATTCATGGCTGGTATGCAACATGTGAACAATGAACAGTGGAGGTGTGAAAACATCCAGAATGAAAGGTGTTCAGAACCTTGACTGAAATTTTTAAGAATTCTAATTCTTTATTGGTAGGAATTGCTACTGACATGACAGCAGAGTGAGTAAAATAGGCACTGTCTCTCCTGTAGTACTGTGTGGCTTGTAGTGCATAAAATAGACTCTGACTCTCCTGTACTACTGTATGTGGCCTGTAGTATGTGAAGTAGCCACTAGCTCTGCTGTAGTATTGTGTGGCCTGTAGGTGTAAAGTAATCATAGGCTTGCAGGATAGTTCATTGGATGAGTGCACACGCTTCAGTGATTCTTGCGTGGATGCTGGCAGCATAGCACTAACATAAGGAGTGCCATCGGCGATTCTGAATTCGGTTGCGCGAATGAGGATGAAAATCATCGCGTAAAGAAACACAGAAAGCATCTCTGGGGTGCAGTGTGCGACTTCCTGTGACAGCACAAACCGGCCCTTCTGCTCGCCGGCTGTGATGTCACCGTCTCTGTTTTCACAGATGTTTTCCCAGACGCGCGCACGGAATCAGCATGTCAAATGTCACCATGGCGATGGAAACATGTGACGACATGCCAAACACTGTGCATTTGATTCTGGGTGGGATTTACAAAAAAAAATGGGCACATCAAAACAACATGCCTGTTTGCTCTTGATCTTGTGCTAATTGCTCCAGTGTTTGCTGTGATAATGTCTGATAATGGCATAAATATTGTGAGATTTTCATGGAGACTGAAATGATATCCATCACTATGTCGTCCTCCTTATTGATTATGTTGTGATTAATTTAGACTCTGCAGGAATGATTGTTTCAGCGTTGGCATTCACGAGACTAGAAAACGTGTCCTTATGTTAAAACCTGAATGCCATTTTTTTATGTTTGTGTGTAATTTAATTTTGCTAATTGCTGGCACAACGATGTTTAAATCAACTGGATGATGAAAAAGACCTTGATTATCGGATTTTATTGGGCCTGCACTTTCTAATAGCTTAAATGCGGTATTTATTTATACAAATGCACAGGGATGGGCTAAACATAAAGCAAATGTGCATTGTTATAAAATACTAAACGGCTTTGAAAAATGTGTACATACTGTATGCACATATACATAATTCAAAAGGTGTGTTTTAATACAAAAATCTGAATGGACAACGAGCTGTATGTTTATGCATTTTAGCATGTTACTTTATTGTACCTGATAAAGCGATTATTGTTTTGACAAATGAGGGACCTCAAAAAATCACCTTCCAGCTAATATATAATGTCGAAATGACCTAAAGGAGAACAAGTCCTATCATTTGAACAGTAGCCTAGCAAGGCACATTGAGTAATGCAGTTCAGTCTCAGGCTCATGAAACACTGTTTGTTTGCATTCAGAAAGGAGAATGATGTTTCATGACTGCACTTTATCAATTTCAAGAAGCTCGGACTCCAGGCGTAGCAATAAAGATGAAGGATCGGTGCGTTTTTATACCCAAATGTCAGGGACAGAAGGCATTCAGGGTGATCTGAAATTACAGCAGCATTTTCTGTTTGACATTTGTAAAAACACAAAACAATGTTATTCAAATAAATATTTCAATTACACATATTTGAAATAATGCCCACCTAGCTCCGGTCATGTAGTGTCTGGCTGTAAGACATTTGAAATTTATACTGGAGATTTTATATTTTATTCAGTTCCATATAGTGTATAGGTGCATGGTCTTTTGGGAGGGCTTAATGTCAGTGTCATGCTGGAGCAACACCCAGCTGTAAGATTGCTATGGGTATAAATTTCTTATTTTGGAGAAGAATGACACCAGGTACCCTCCCTATCCCACCCTCTACATGACATGGACACACCCCCTAGAGCCCTGTTAGCATGTCCCCTCCGAGCTTAGACACACACACACATACACACATGAACACCACACACAGACACGCAAACACACACACACACACACAAACACACACACAAACGCTCGTGCAGAAATGCCCATGCATTATTGAAACCATACCGAATAACACTGAGCATTTTTTGCCCATTTTGATTAATTTAATGCCTGACTAAGTCAGAGATTAGGCTTTGACATAGGTTACAATTAAATATTAAAACCATGAAGTGCAAGAATGTTTAATTTTTAAAATATGAGTTTTAATTTACCTCACACGGAGCCCAGCACTGCTCACCTGCAGGGAGGCAATCCCCACCGGCTCGCCCAACGCAGAGAGGCCTGCTTAGGCCTGAACACACAGCTAAAATAAACTTATGCAATTTATTGAATAGCGGTCAAATATTTATCCAGTTGATGAAGCAGACTCTGTATGCGGCGCGGACAATAATTAAAGATAAACCCCGGCTAAAAGTGGGTCTTCCCTTCATTTCTGAAACGATGCATCCAGGCAGGGGTGTCAGATTTGATTGCGCGTCGGTCCTTCCCGAAGCGGTGCATTCTGGGAGTCCAGAAAATCTCAGCAGACGCTGGTCACGGGGACTGCAAGTGCTGCCTGGTTTTGTTTCCGAAGCTCAGCTTTAGATTGAAACTAATATTGATTTGCGGTGGCAAGTGTCAAAGGATATCTATTAGTAATGTCCGTGGTGCACTATAATATGTTTGTTCATTTCAGCGACAACCAAATTCCTGACAATGTGCAAGGGTAAAAAGAAAATGTAATAATTGATCAAATTACTTTTTCAGTTAAGAGCTCAGAAGCTTGATTGAAAGCACAACCCCGCCACCCCCACCCCCCCTCCCAGTCAGTCCATTTGCATTAGAATATCTTGTGAAAGGTGAAATAAAACATTTCTCTTTAATTATTTCTTCAGAATCAGACGTATGGCTCCCCTGACAGCGACAGGGCTTGACGGCGAGCCTCCCTCAGTTCTGTAAGCGCTCGGAACAGGGATCAATCCTGGTTTGTTCTCCGTGGTCTCAAAGCAATAAACCTGAGCTCCAGCGGCCAGGGCTGGAGACACCGTGTCCATCCTTCTCAAGTGACAGACACACTCGGTTTTATAACGTTAAAACATAGCTGCTTAGAAATAACCGGAAATAAAACCGCGCGTTCTACACTTGCCTCTTAAATTCTTCTTTTAGTCACAAATCCAGACTGCCTGAATGCAGAGCAAAGATAGCATTCAGACTTCATTGTCCCACTATGTATAACAGTCACTTACATGTACTGTATATGTACAGGCAGTGGCAAAAAAGATACGCTTGGATAAATGAGTGATCCAAAAAAAACATCTAGTGGCCTGAAACAGGTGGAAACTCTTGGGTGAATGAGGTCCAACCAAACTGGCATTTCATACTGGTGTTTCCACATGGTGCATTTTGGTTGGGATTTTCGACTAGTTTTGCCAGAAGTGTTGAGAAAACCACAGGGCTTGATTGAAATGTGACACGGAACCAGGATCCAGGTATTAACAGAGAATGATTACAGAATAGACTGAGAATAAGAGGAAAACAGACTGGAGTCAAATATTCTTCCAAATAATTTTGCCTTTTAGAGGGCAAAACATTTGAAATCATTCTTGCAGATCCCAAAGAAGTTTCCACTAAACTTGTAAATAACCAAAATGAACAATTATATGCAGAATAATTTTGTCCAGAATATTGGTGAAAAATATGATGAAATGTTGGAACAGGTAGACAAAAGGCTACAGTAAGCTGTTCCCTTCCCAGCTTGTTTTTAATTATTTTAGTTTTCCACTGGATTTAGTTTATTGCAGAAGGAATAAAATTTGAATCGACAGCAAAAAATACACCCAATAAATATTTGCCTTTGCCGGTGAGATTCTATTCAGAATGCCTTATTTGGCGATCACAGATCGCTGTCTGTGCCCTCTGTCTTAAGCTGTACCAGATGAATAAGTCCCAAGCCCTTTAAAATGAAACAAGCAGCTGGAAACAGTACGGAAATCAATAAGGAAGTGACAGCGTCTGTGGTCTTTCCTTGGGCTTTTGCCCTGCATACAGAGTGATAAGTAAGTATGGGCGTTTGCTTCTTTTAGCTTTTGGAAACGTTTAAACTGAGCGCTCGCTGTAAATCACGTCGGCTGCGTTTGGTCGCGAGCGCGCGACTACAGTACGTGCGTCTCCACTTCGCGGGGAGTGGTACGGATTTATCAGTCAAACATGCTCATTTAAATGTCAAATATAAGCCAAGGACATTCAAGGATTAATGCTATGCTCATGAGATGCATATGAAAACAAGTCGAGATTGAAAGACAAGTTTTTTTCTAATTATGTAAATCATAAATTCTTCAAATGTCAGTATTACTGGCCTGGATTTGAATTGGCTAATGTTGACTACATAATAAATCACCTATCAACCAGCCAAACCAAGAAAATCATCGGAAAAGATATGCTGTATATTTAAATGGGCTATACACTGTACTCAGTTTGTAAGCTGCTGTGGATAAGAGCATCTGAACAATTGTGGTAATAATAATGATAATGATAATAATAATAATAAGGAGAATAGTCAATCTCATTATAATCATAATAAAAACCAATATAACATCTTATGTTTATGACAATTTTAGTCATAATCATGAATACAATAATGTTTAACTGAAAGGCAGGGAAGGATTTTTTTTTTTTTTTAATGTGTGAAAAAGAAAAAAAAAACCTCTGGGATAAACCCAACTGGCTTCAGAGTGGAACTGAAAGGGCCTCATAAAAATCTCTGTGGAAAGCAAGCGAGCTGCAAGGAAATGTCTTCAGGAACCGAACCAACTGCCGCAATTAAAGCGCCACAGCCAGCTCAAATTCGGAACAGCTTTTGGGCGGGGCCCCTGCGTCCGTCCTGCTGACCCTGGAAACCAGGCCCCAACAAAAGCCACGGTGACTGCATGACCCATTTTCTTATAATCAAAATATGATCTTTGTTTAAAAAAATAAATTAAAAAATGACACGTAGTAATATGAATTACTGAAAACAAGCAATCGATCACGTATGTGACAGATCCTGTAACCTTGGGACATGCTGTCACAAGCCCTCTTAAATGCTTTTATCAATCAATCAAATCAAGTTGAACAGAAATGACCCTTACATGTGTAAGCACCATGGCTCAGAAATCTCATTTGAGATAGTCAAAATGTCTTGGTTGTCAAATTTAATTCCAGTAATGTTTTTGTTGTTGTTGTTGTTGTTTTTGTTTCAAATCCCTCAGCTATGCTAATTTCTTGAATTGGTTTTCCCAGCACACTCATTAATGAAATAGGAGCTAGCTGGTCCTTTATTTATTTCTTTACTTTTCTTCTTTGGCTGTAATAAAGGTGCGTTTATAAGGAATTGCAGCTGGCTGTTTGTCTCACTGGTGACTCAGTCTAATCACATCAGGAGACTGGACGTGGCCAAGGCAAACAAACAGAGCGAAGTAATTCCACAGATGTTTAATTTCAGAGGAAAACCCCTGTATGGGTTTCCTAGGCGATGCTACAATCGTCCCAATACAATCAGCAGTCGAAAATATAGAACATATCATTTCTGCAATATTTTAATGTAAACAAAATGTTAGTAAAATGGAAAAAAAATATTTTCCCATTTTTCCCATAGACATCCTGGGACTCCTTGGAACCCCATTGGTCCCCAGGCACTAGTTTTGGACCTCTGGTCAAAAACAAAAATAAGTACACAGTTTTCTATTTAAGGACATGTCCTGTCTTGGTTATGGACTTGGTCCATTTACGTCAGCAAGCGAACTTATCTCCAGACACAACACCGTGACTCTTCACATGAGAGAATGCGTGGGGAAACTGTCTGGCGGAACAGTACGCCTAGCTATTAACATTAGTCCATTTGCATGCCATTATGAAGCTGGGGGCCTCTCCCTGTGGGTTATTTCCTTATAAATATATTTAAATAAATAAATGTCATGAATAAATGAGCCGATATGGCCCTCGGTCCCTGCCTTTAAAAGCGCTGGCGCTGTCTGGCGTTCGGCGGCCGCGCTCCCTCTCGTGATAATGGGGCTCGGGCGCAACACAACAGGCCCATTTTAAATGGGGTCTTTCGCGTCCGACGCGTTTCTGTGCGTCCGTGTCTCTCAGAGGGGAAAAATACAGAAAGGGGGGGAAAAAAAGACCTCCAGGATATTTTTCTCCTACTTTTTTTTTTTGCACGGTTCAGTGAAAAGAACATTTCGCAGAGGCGTAGGCTGGTTTCGGGTTGCTCGGGGCAATAGCGTAGCCCCACCGTGGGGAACAGGGCAGCAGCTGATCCGCGCGTGCACCCCGAGTGTGAGCTGTGTGGCCTGTGCTCGAGGCCTGTTCCCTGCGCCCTGCACCCTGCACCCAGTGCCCTGCATCCAAGACACGAGCCCTGTATCTGAGACATGCAGAGGGAGCTACTCAGACCGAACATTCAGCCCGCAAACCAGCACATTCTGGGGTATTCAAAGCTGCTCTTTTCATCTGCAGGTTACAATAAATGCTAGTTTTTAACAGTAAACAGGATGGTAGCATCCAGAAGACTGATGCAAACGGAATTGTTGGGGACAGTTCTGTTTCAGTTCCGCCAATTCAGGAAACAAATTGTTCAATTGTTCATTGAATTGATTAACTGAGAAATCTTCAGAACATTATGGGCATTTTTCAGCTCACGCATTGAATTGTAATGAATTTCTGGAATTGACTGAATTGAAATTGAATTGTTGCTCCGGTTCTTCACAAAAAATAGCGTGCAGTTAACCACATCTAATTAAAATGTTTCTCAAAAATTGCATTGCTATAATATAACAGCGAGATAATGTGGTATGACATGTATGAAGATATATTTAGGAAACTCATCAAAAAAAATTTAGGAAATATAAACAGTAGCACATCTATTTATGTGTGCAAGTATAGCACTTTCAAAGTATAATAATTACAATTTGAATATGCAATTTTATAATGGTTTGCAAGAAGAAAAAAAATACTTTTTCTGCTCAGGTATTCTATGCAATATGGCACACTATAATCTATTAACCACATTTCAAGTCAGTGGGCACAAAAGTATACATTTTCACATTAATTCATGCATAATTGCAGTAATATCCCCACCGGCCTTCAATCACAGACGAGCAGGTGGTGTTTTCACCATCACGCTTCCATTTTATGAATCACCATAATGGCACTATTGTGAGCTGGATCATACAGTAATACCAGTGATCACGGTAACCCTTAAAAGCCCCGGTAACCAACGTTCAACAGAATGGAATTAGCCCCTATCGCCATGGAGAAATTTATGCCAACTTTTAGGCTTTAGTGTTGCAAAGAGGGAGAGGAAGACAAAAAAACCCCCCTCAAAAACCAGCTACGAAAAACTATAGATATAATTCTTCCCTAATGACTTCTCTGATGTGTGAGACCACTTCAGCTGTAGTGTGCACATTTGTACCCTTTTCTGCCGTCTGGCTTTTTCATATTCATAAAAATCGCTGTTATTATCATAACAAAGGCAAGAGTTCAGCGAAGGCTCCAAACACAGTGGTGCATTTGTCATCGTTAAAGCTGCAATGGCTCTGGCAAGAGAGAGCGGCGGCCAGTCGTGATATTCCTGTAAAATACAGGCAAATCTATATTTTTATTTGAAAGTTTTGTCAAGGTTCTTAAAACACAGGGTGTTTGTTCAAGCTGAAAAATCTTGAATCTCAACATTTCAAAATTGGACTGTGCCCACTCTATACGTACATGCACACCAATTAAACAAACAAAAAAGTGCTCTTAAATATTTTTAAACAGGCTGATTAATGATAAAATCTAATGGTATTATTTCAAAAGATGGGGAAGAAAGCAGTAAGCACAATAAATGTGGTTGTGGTGAATGTGCACAGTTCTGTCCAACTGCCTCTGCATACATTGGAACCCTTCCACCATGTGACTTTCTCCTGCTTCATGATTGGTACTGGATAAGGGACGTCTTAGGAAAACAAAGTCGCTGCTGAAAGTGGTATTGATAGGCCAACAGGGGGCAGTCTTCACTTTCAGAAGAAGCTGTGGACCTACGCCCATGTGCAGTGATGGGGACACTGTGGTGTGGGGGAAAACTTTCAAGTGACTAGATAAACCTGAGGGGGCCTGAGTCCATGTGATCACTATTGATGCCATGGTACATTCTTCAAGGAGTTTCTCAGTGTCTTGGGAAAACTCCTAACCCACTCCACTCAATCTGGGAACTATCTATCATACTTCACCATAACTGGTTTACTAACTCCCTCCCTCTTGACTTCAAGCTGATATCCAATGAGTGTTCTAGCATAAAATGGCCACCATGCATCACTCAAATGGGTGCCCTACATTGGTGGTGGTATTTGTAAGTTGTCACTCCCCCTCCTCATTAAAGCTCTTAAATCATGATCATAAAACCCTATCATCTCTAATACAATACATTTTTACATTAATAAATTAACCTTTAAACACACTTACTGTGTATCGTTTTCCTAGCCTGGTTTTGTTTGGGAGAGAAGGGGTTTCCGATGACACAGTGCAGGTGGTTGTTGGCAGACAGCAACCCCAGCTCTAGCCCCGCCTCCTGCACACGCTCAGTCTGCCCAATGCTACTTTGTATCCAACTCACTTGTTGCCCTCAGAGTGTCGTTAGATTCCATCTAGCCAATTAACAGGGGGATAATCTAAACAGATTTCAATTGATAAATCTTTAATGATTTGAGGGATTTTATACAAATGCACACTTGACGGTGCTAATTTAAAGCAAATATGAAGCTTGATTAAAAATTCCCCTGGCTAGGGGAAGATAAATGTTTGAATAATTTATCAGATTTAATTGACATGGCTCTGATGTTGTAAACAGAGATGTTTTGATGTTGGTAATGTATTTTGACATAATGAATTTTTGGGTGAGATCCAAGACTGACAGGGCTGCGAGTGTGACAGTTTAGGTAGTGGGAGCTGGTGGATTGTGGGGTGCGACGTGGAGCGTGGGGAGTGGGGGATTGGGGGGGGGGGGTTCCAGAGCCGACCGCTGGCATAAACATTCTATGCAGTCATTTAAGGCTACAACCATTTTTTTTCCTTTTTTCTTGGAGTGCTTTGGGGCCATGACATCATTCTTTTTTAGGGCCACCAAAACCCTACAGCAAGTTCTCATTCACAGGTATGGGGGGGGGGGGAGGTGGGGGGGTCTCCCTAATTATCATTCACAGGTATGGTATTCTATAATGAACTTTCTCTGCGCTGTATTTGTCTATCATTTCAGAGAAAAGGTTCCTGGGCATGATGGCCCATTAAAAAAAGGTCAGCAAGCAGGATACAGTCAAACAAAGATGAACTGCTTCACTCCTGACACTCCAACCCTGACTCTAAAGGACATAAGCACACAGTGGGAGAGCAAGAGAGAGAGAGAGAGTGTGAGAAAGCGAGAGAGATAAAAACCTGCGCCCGCACCGGCCCTTTTCAGACAAGACTGGACACTCTTGCACTACGCTCTGCTCCTCGGTAGTGCACTGACAAGCTCTAGACTTCTCAACCGTGATGCTCACGAGACAGGCCTCAGCATAGGGGGACTCGCCCTGCCAGCGCTCGAACCCTGACGTGCACGCGTGCACACGCGCGGTTTTTGGGGTGGGAGGCAGCCGGGAGGTGCGGGGCGCGAATTTAAGTGTCTCAGAGACGCACTCACGCTGGCGTGAAGATCGCCACTCCGCCGGTTGGCTGGGTTTGGGCAACCTCGCCTGTTATCGCCCGCAGAAGATCTGCTCGCCTGAGAACGAACAGAAAATGAACGCGATGATATTTATGACAACATAAATAGATAAATATATGAATAAATAAATAAGGGCATTGAGCTATGGGGCTCCATTGTTTGCATAATTAATAAAGAAGACTACATATCTGTATAAAAAGACTATGTCATATTATGTTTACTTACTGTATTTTGTTCTGTTCATAAAGCACAATCTACACTGTTCCTTTAAAATACATATTTCAACATAAATTATTTACTTTACAATTAACATTTCCCTGGAAAAAATCTGGATAGAATTACGAGGCGATATTGGCTTTTGATCAGTAAGTGAATACAACCATGAAGTCTTCCATTGACTGCATTTTCAGAGATACTGTTATTTCCATGGAACTATTTTCATACGCTTGAGAGGGGCAGGGAAACACAGCAGTGTACACGGAGAATGTTCTGAGCGAACAAACTCAGCACTGGCTGAGAATTACGGGCCAAAAATGCAAAACACAGTTAGGCCTGGAGGTCTCACAATCCCTAAATATAACAACAGGGGGCTTTGCGCGGTTTTAAATGCTATGCAGGAAACATTCAGCATGACAGACAGGCAGAAAGAGAGAGAGAGAGAGAGAGGCGGGAGAGAAAAAGTGAAAGAGAGAGATTCCTCGGTTGTTGATCGCAACAACAGCAGACCGTGTTCGACGCGCGGCACACGCAGGTTTACACGCCCGGCCGTGTATCGCCCTCGCACATCAAAGGGAACACGCCCTTTAAATGAAGCCGTAAAGCCGCGCCGCGCTTTATTAGCCCTCAATCAATAAACATGCAGCTCGGCGAGGTAATCAGGAAATGCTCCAATTGGCTGACAATGTATCAAAGCCACCGCTCGGAGGCAACAGCAAACTCTTAACAAGCAGTTTATTACCGGTAGCTGTTACTGACATTAGTCAAAACCAAGAGAGATAAAATGGAATAAGAAATGCAATCCTGGAAGGGCCTTCGGCATCCAGTTTCCCCTCTCCCTTTTGAAAACCACACGCCTCCCTTTGATATGATAACAAATATAAATTGTTCAAAAACATCAAATACAAGGAAAACTCCAAAAAAAAAAAAAAAAAAACTCCAGACTTGTCGTCGGAGCTAATCTACCCGAGAGTGGCACGTCCCGAATCGGAGGGTAGCTGGAAATCTGGGTACTGAGGGGGCCTCATTTTATGTGCATGAGCCCTGTGTTATTCTGAGCGGTAAGAAGGAACAGCCATTGTTTTCCCCATACCACCGGGTCCCCTGGTGCCTTGGTTTGTGTTTTCTCGCAAGTTCAGGATTTCTGAGGTAACTTTTTATCCTGTTTTTTTATTTTTATTTTTTTTTGTTGCAGCCCGCTCTTATACTCCCTGGTACTCTATGCCCCTGGGTCCAGGTTAGACAGCTGGATTAAAGTCCACCCAGCTCTCATCCCCGACTTGTTTGTTCGGTTCTGGATTAAACAGTATGAGGGTATTCTAAGGGGGGCGGGGGGTGTTGGGGGTTGGGGATGGAGGGAAAGGGGATGGAGGTGGAGGGCGAGGGGGGTGGGGGCCGTGTGCGGGTGAAGGATGCTGTTTAAAAAAAAAAAAAAAAAATCTCATCCAAATTATTTTCAAGGAGGAGCTATCCCCACAGGCAGATATGAAATGCAAATGACAGATCAAAGGTGTTCTGACCAGAAAAGAAAAACATCAGTGCGAATTTCAGCCAGCCTTCAGATACTGCTCCCGATCGCTGGTAACCGCTGGTAACAAGGAGGAATCCTGGGCTCCCTCTGCCCCCCCCCTTCACACTCCTCTCCTGATCATCCCTCCCTCTCCTCTTACCCTCCCTACCTCTCCTCCCTCACTCTTCTCCTTCCCCAGCTATCCTCCTACTTCCATCCCTTCCTCAACAGTTCTTCTGTTCTCCTATTTTTTCAGTTTTCCTTTCCTCCTACTCTTTTCCTCCTGTCTGTTCTGCCATTTCTCCTCTCTTCCTGCTCCCCTCCTCTCCTTTCCTCCCGTTCCCCTTTCTTCCCTTTCTTCTCCTCCTCTTCTCATCTACTCCTTTTCTCCTTGTGTTCCTCCTTTCCATTTCTCCTCTCCTTTTCTACTCTCTTTTTTGTCTCTCCTCCTGCTATTGTCCTCCCATCCTTCGCTCTTCTCCTCTCACTTCATTTTCCAGAACAGTGGGTGGGGTCTCATTTTTACCTGTCGGTGAGGTAAAGGTGCTCACAGCTGTAGTCTGGCCTCAAAGGCCTGTTAACCCAGGTGAACAGTTTACCATCAGAGCGAACCTGTCAATCATCCCCGTTTTTATTAATGCAGGCACGTTTGTGTTAAAAAAAAACAATAATTTCACATTGTTGCATCATATCATGAACCGGTGCGCTTAACAAACTGTCATTTTTAGGTTGCTAATAACTTCTGCTCGACAAAATGGATCATTTCCGAATGATTTCAAATGACTCACTGTGCTACCCAGTAAGTGGAACAGACCAAAGGTGCAGTACGGTGCTGTTTCTTTTCTTGCTCTCTTTTTAAAAGTTAAGAGTTAAAGACAGATCCCCTCGTCTCAGGGAAGAGGTGAATAGGTGCATATTCAGCCATCACTTCCTGTTTAACGGATCACAGGGGCCTGTGCATGAGGAGCAGGTGTGATTCTGCCGGGGCCTCTCACTGTAATAGAATGCCCCATGCTTTCAGGTGCCTGTCGGTGGTGGAAGTCATGCGACCTTCATAAGATTCCGTTCTCCCACAAACAGAATTATATATTTTCACAGCACACCAGAACAGCAATATCTCCGGTTATCATCTCACTGTGATTCACCTAGTTTTTTTTTTTTTTTTTTTTTGTAATAGGAATTCAATTAATTGAAAGTCAATTTTTAAAAGCAGTATATGTATTTTTATTTTGCATTTGATATTAATTCATTTTATATTTACAATAAGGATATACTTCAAAAAAGCAAACCAGGGCATTTTTGTGATTACAGTACACCGTCTACAAATTCCATAAGTTGAAAAAATGTTACAAAAATTATAATGAAAAAAAAACCTGTGCATGCCTTCAGACATCAAAGCCAGAGAGTTCATTTCTCACAATGACATTTTCTTTAATCTCTAAAGATTTTAGTAAGAGACCTGCCCTTTCCAAGTCTACAGTCATTATCCAAAAAGAATGCTAACAATCCAGAGCAGGAAGCAATATGAGTTTCACAAAGAGGTTTGTGCATCTGGATTAAAGAATGAGATGTTCTTCCTCAGAAATATGAACCTAAATAATTTTTTTTAGCTGGTCAGCAGAACCAGAAATAATTGTCTTCATCCCGCCAGTAGCCAGTATATCTTCCCCAGGTCGAAGGTATTTTCTTTTTTAATATAAATTCTTAATCCCTTTCTTTTTCTTCTCCCATCCCTTTCTCTCTCCCCTCTCCCGCGATCCCACCTTTCCTCGTCTCCTTGTTGCCAATCATTTGAACTTCAGCGCTCCGTGTCACCTGCTCAGTAATCTGATTACTCCATGCAGGAATTAGTATGTATATTTAATGCTTTTTTCAATCTCGATGAAAACAATCTTAAGGAACGGGGGGAAGGACTGCCCGTGCCAGCAACGCACTAATAAATGACAGCTGATTTATGTATCTGTATTCTTTTATTTATAAAAATAGCAAGTGGACTGATTTCTGATATTAATAATACAAGTGGATCCACTTTGATTAGACTTCTGTGGAGAGCTCCACATATTCCGCATTACAATTAAACCCTGTGATGTGGAATGGGAGTGACATGCTAATGAAGCAAGCCAGTGAGCCTGAACCGAGACTGTCCAACATCATTACAGGATATCTTAGATGAGCAGTAATTATACGAGGAACACTGAAATGTCATTAAAAAATCTTCAGTAAGTGATTTAACCTACTATTTCTCCTTAATGCTGGGTTTTTAGAGGGCTAACCGAAGAGAAAGTTCTCCTTTAGAAGTTACGGGTGTGGGGGGGGGAAAAAAGAGCTTTTCAAAAATGTCTAGATTTAAGGCAGAGATACAATCAAGTGTCCTAATTTAATTTGGTACGTCAGAATTCAACGCTTGTACGTAATTGAAATCTCTTTTTTAATAAACTCCGATGAATTGGCAATTAGGTCTTGATCGGATTCCCATGAAATGGATGAATCCTGATAGCAGGACTCCTTCTTTTATTTCATTTCAGCCACTTACACACATCAACTTAGGTTTTACAAAAAAAAAATTAAAAATCATTTTGTGTATGGTGCACGTGAGATTGTAAATTTAAGATTTAATCTTGTTTTGTGATTATTTTCTTGTAGTCTTGTGGTCAATGAGAGCAACATTATATTAAAAAGGGTTTTTGTAAACAGCTTAAAGAAAAATTAGAGGTAAAATGGCTCATTACAATGAACAAAAAATCAATTTCCATCATTACCATATTAATACGGGACTGTGTAGAAGAGGTGAGCCATGGACTGTGGGCACAAATTCAGGAAGATCAGCAGTTTCAAATCACACTGTGCTGGTGCTTCCTTTTTTACTGTGCAGAAATATGAACTTGCATTTTGTACTGAGCATGTTTAGTTACACACAATACATCCATGCAAGTCTTGATTATTATCCCCAATGCAAAGTAACAATATCTATAACATTTTTGTATTTTATTTTTTCTAAATGCTCTTATAATCATTTGTTTACACCAAACAAGTCACAAATAATGATCATATGTCAAAACATAAATTATATGTAAATAAAATGTAAATAAAAGCTGCTTAATTAATTTTGTCTGCAAAGTCCTTCCTCTACAATGTGTAACAAATAAACACAATTGATCACCAGTGGATGGGTCTGCCCTGATTTTATTATATTTACTATTATTTAAGTGTGAATTTAGGAAATAAAACAGAAATGCCATGTTTTCACCTGTAACTGTACAGCATACATGTCCAGACTAGCAAAAAATAATATTGATATTTAACATTAAGTGCAGTTAACGAGACACAGCACGCGGCAGAAACGACAAGCGGCCAGAACAGGCGCGCGAGACGAGGCTAATGCTACACATTGCTCGGAAGAAAGAGGAACGTGGGCTCTGAGCTCAAACGTGCCTCTTGGCTATGCAATTATTTCTCAGTGCGTCCAATATCAACTCGAGAGCAATGCAAATTATTTAAGACGCACTTTTCAGGAGTCGCAATTACTGCATAATAATGATGATCTCAATTAGCGACGCTATCGCCGCGGAGCATTTAGTAGCCAATTTCACAGCCCAGGGGTGAAGTAATTTTGGAGAACAGACACCCCTTGTCAGGCAAGGAGGAACATAATTTTGACTAATAAACAATAAGAATGTGATTTTTTTATGTGATTCCAAAAATATGTGCAAATGGAGGCATTCAGTGATTTTGCTATTAAATAAAATGGCTGATTGGATTTCCAGCTGAGTCCATATGGCCCTGATGATATAGTAAATGTGCAATTCTGTTACCAGACCAAAAAATGATTTCATTTTCAAAAATCCAGATGTTTTCATATTTCAGCCTCAATAAGGTAAATATGTCACCACACGTCCTTCCCATGCGTAAAAAAAAAAATCTATTGTTAGACATGTTGTTAATGTGTTATCCAAATGTAAATGAGCATTTACATTTTTGATGTGAGAGGCAAAAAAACACACAGTGGCCATGATCACTGGCCTAATTTCCTCTGTACACAGGAAACACACAGGGACAGAGTGTGTGTTCTGCACAGATAGCGTCTTGTGTTTCCAAGCAGAATGTGTGTTCTACGCACAGTGTGGGTTTCTATGTAAAGTGTGGGTTCAACACAGAATGTGTATTCTATGCAGTGTATGCTCTACACAATGTGTGTTTTATGCAGAAGTGTGTGTTCTACGCAGTGTGTTTTACGCAGAAATGTATGTTCTAAGTAGAGTGTATGTTTCATGCAGTGTGTGTGTCTAGGCAGAGTGTGTTTTACGCAGAAGCGTGTGCTCTACACAATTTGTGTTTCTACACAGTGTGTGTGTGTTCTAAGCAGTGTGTTTTACACAGACGTGTGTTCTGCTCTTTACTGCTCTGCATCCTTGTGTCACACCTGAAACTTGGAGGCACAGAGTGCACAGAGCAGCAGTTTGAATTTCATAAGGCTGAATATCATTGTACACATATAAATACAATATTTTGCACATTTTATATATATTTTATCAGCCATTACTGTGAATAATCACTGCTGTTCAGTGAGTACATATGGTCACATTTCTTTGTCACACAAATACTTAACATTTCTGCTTCAGTGATATTTGAATTGAAACTCACTTATTTCTACATTATCCCACAGACTGATGTTTTTTCCATTTATCAACCGAACTAAATAAATAAAAACATCACACTGTTTTCTCATCACTGCGCAGTAAATGAAAAGCAGTGACCGTGGCTTACGGATAACGCTAACCGGCGGCGCGCTGTTATTCCATTGGCTTTGAAGGCGGCTCAGCGCTCGCTGTGATGTTTGTGAGTTCTCTGCTGTTGTGCAGGACACAGGTTCACGCTGAGGCGCGTGTCTGCCTCCTCACTTGAGCGCACAAACATTTGCAGTACAGAACAAGGGCGTGACAGGCGTGCGTGTCAGACGATCTACACGGCTCGGGGCAGGGCAAAAAAACATCAGGCCGTGCAGAATGTCTGATATCTGGCTGAGCTTCATGTTTATGAAACCAAGCATCATGTCTGTTATCAAACTGAGCATCATGTCTGAGATTAGGATGAGCATCATGTCTGATATCAAACCGAGCATCATGTTTGATATCAAACCCAGCATCATGTGATATCATATTGAGCATCATGTCTGATATCAAACCGAGCATCCATGTTTGACACCAAACCCAGGATCATGTGATATCATATTGCGCATCATGTCTGATATCAAACCCAGCATCATGTCTGATATCAGAATAAGAATCATGTCTGATATCAAACTGAGCATCATGTCCGATGTCAGAATAGGAATCATGTCTGATATCATATTGAGCATCATGTCTGATATCAGGATGAGCATCATATGTGATATCAAACCGAGCATCATGTCTGAGATTAGGATGAGTATATCTGTCAAAGGGTAATGCCAAACGTATCACTATTGCTTGAGTAGGAATGCTAATGTTTTTGAGAGGGACAGAGAGAGAGAGAGAGAAAGAGATAGAGAGACAGAGAGAGAGAGAGAAAGAGATAGAGAGACACAGAGAGAGAGAGAAAGAGATAGAGAGACAGAGAATAGTTGGACCAACTGATATTTCTGCACAGAACAACAGGCAAGATAATAAAGTGGATTTTGTTGGCTCGGTGAAAACTCCTTTTACTTTACTCACTCAGGAGCAAACACAAATAGCTGATCTAAACCTGATAACTAAGCTCAAGACTCTCCTTTTTGCAAGTATTTTGTTTGAATAGCATATCTACATGAAGTACTGTTGAAGGCTTTCTCCCCCATTTAAATTCTATGCCTTTCCTTCGCACGGCTAGAGAATAAAGTACTTTGCCGGATACAAGCTCTTTCTGCCTCCGCTTTTCTTCTTCCTTTTAAAAACATGTCATTCAGATTCTGTAAATGGCCAAAATACACAGAAGTGTAATTTGTATACCGTCATACATGGCCCCTGGTGCCAAGCAGTAACAACCACCAGAAAGGCAATTCTGATCGCAATGGTGTCCCAACGCAAGACGCCACACTGTTTTTTTATGCATGGGGTGGCTAAAGAGCATTATTTCCGCTGCGCGGATTCGACATGCTACCGTTGGACGTACACCACAGTAAACACGCCCCGCACACCATTTAGTGCCTGGGAACTGGTGCCTTGTGGGTAAAAAGCCAGCCGTGGAGTTGGGAGGCTGGGGGAGGGGAGGGGAGGGGGGGGGTGAGGGATCCCAGTTCTACAGAGAGGGCTCTCCACCACAACCTTTCGAGTGACCGCTTCTCGGCCTCGTCGGTCTTGATCAAAGAGTCGCTCGGACCCGTGGCCACGACCCATTATAGACGCGGTGGTCTGGGCACCCTTTCCTCAAGTCCCCGTCCCTCATCTGAAGAAAAAACTCAAGGTGGCGGTGGTGTGGACAAATGCTTAAAAAGCATCCATAAAAATTGAATTGCTTTTTTTTTTCCCCCCCAAACAGCAGAACCCTGCAATGAATTTCTTTAAATCACATAAAAATCTAATGGCCACTACATAATCACGATTGTGGCTATGCAGAGAAAGAAGGGGGAGGGAGGATATGCTATATGTACAAAAAAACTTAGAACTCCCAGATGTTGGAGGTAGACAGTTGCTTTTCAAAAATCCTACTTTTGGTCCTTTATTTAATTCAGCAGTGAAAAGCCATGAATACAGAACAAATAACAGCTGTTACAATTCTCAACCATGACTTCTAATGTCGGAGAATTCAAGATATGGACACGGTACACGGTAATGAAAAGTATCAAAAATCAGTTTACCTCAGCAAAGGTTAAATAAACAAAAAGGGTATCCACCAAATACATAAACAGATGTTTTTTTTTTTCTTTTTTTCCGCTACAGTTCAAATTTTTACTGTATACACAGGGCATCGTATTCCCGATCATTAGCGAATGACAGCAGAAGAAGGATACAGGACTCATCGCCAGACATAATGCTTCATAAGGTATGCACAGAAATACGAGCATAAATACACATATCAGTTTAAAGCCTTACAACAGCTACGCAAAAGCAGATGCAGAAAAAAGCGGGTTTGCTATCCTTAGCAAGCAAATGACAGAGGAGTCAAAATTCATGAAATGCAGAAAAGCAACGTTGTTCTTTTTTTTCTTCTTTTTTTCTTAGAAAAAAAAAAAAAGTCTGATCATTTTATGGGTCCACCAACATTTTTACATAATATGCACAATTATCAAAATACAGACAGAGCATCTCAAGAAAAGAAAAAGAAAAACAAACAAAAAAAAAACCCAACGAACCTAATCTCTAGTGAAGAAGCAAACCGCAGTTTCAGGAGGTTTCTCTGGTATCATGTGCAAGCAGCTATTTTAAACATTTCTTTCTTTTTCTTTTTTTCATCTTTTTATTTATTTTTTTGTTCTTTTGTGTTTCTTTACAAAAAAAAACCCCATGCAAAATCTACAAGTTATAAGCATTCTGTGGCCGAAGACTACCTTTCCTTCCCAAAAACAGATTAACTGAGGTATGCATACTTAAACATTGTACACTTATAGGGTCAGGTTCCTGATGACGGATATTACAAGGTTTTTTTATTCATCTTTATTTCCAGTCCACCAAAGTATTTTTAGACATGCATTTGAAAACACAATATTCCCTTATAGGAATTCTTTTTTTTTTTTTTTTAATTATCACTCTACAAATGTTTGAAGACAACCCCATGACAATGCAAATCTCCCAGTTATGACATTGGGCATGTAAACCATCTCTTGCCCTTGTCCGACAGACAAGTGTAATAAAATGCAACTGCTATTGTGGCATTCAAACTCGTGCAATCTGACAAATTTGTTCTGAATTTGTTTGTGCAGAGGTAGAACCTTTAAAAAAAGACTTTTTTGGGTGCGTGGGAGAACTCTTCTTGTACAACATTTCTGTCCTCATATTTGGCATGGTAGACGCACATTTTTTATTTAAATACAACGTGTCTGCTGACTCCAGCAAAGAATAAGCAATTTGTTGCAAGACCTTGCTCCACCCTGTGGAACCGGTGTGTTGCGTGTATGTGTGTGCATGTTTGTGTGTGCGTGCGTTTGTGTGTGTGCAGTGTGTGTGTGTGTCCGTGTGTGTGTCTAGCAGCCTCCTCGTCTTGTTAGTAAAGCAATAACCATATACAGGTCGTGAGGTCCCTTGGTTGAGGGAGATGAAGTAAAGATGAAAAGGGTTTGGCATGGTACTCCATAAACAAATGCGTGTGCAGTGTGTTTTCATATGAAAAAAAGCTGTTGCACATTATTTGTTTTGAATGCAATGTGACGCATTTTTCTACCAATTGCTATAAAACTCATATGCATTGGTACGTTCAGCAAAACATGAAGCAGGACAGCCAGCATAGGTAAATTTGGATGGTGTGCATCTTTTGAAGGGAGTGTACTGTTAGCCTTACTATCCCAAAGCAGAGGCAGAATTTTGTGTAACTTTGGTTTGACTGAAAACAGAAATAACCATTAAAGCAACACGTCCACTTTTCTAGATGACATTCACTGATATAAATCAAATACCCTTTTTAGCAATGACTACTGTTATCTTTCACTTATGTCCAAAACATTGTAAAATTACAAATGTCTTAAGTGTTAATTAACAGTTACATGGTATAGATAAGAAACATGTTTTAATCCACAGCTCTAGTGAACTTAATCTTTATAGACACTAAGCAATGCATGAATCTTTACTCAGTAACGTCACAATGGTACAAAGCAAATATCACCTAGAAAAGGTTATTTTCTTCCTTGAAATCTTATCCTACAATGACTGTATTCTTTGCATTTACTCTAACCAAGCCAGACCATTTCCTATCAACTTGATATCATTATTATTATTATTTATTATCATTTTTATTCATTATTATTATTATTTATTATTGTTATTTGGCTTTACTAGATTGTTTAATGTTTGGTTACGGTGTTTTTCGGTTTCATTTATTACGGCTGTGAATTTTTTTTAAAAAAGGAAAAAGGACATCACATACAAGACAGTACCACTGACATTAGAATATTCATTAGAAAACGGACAAAATGGGAAACTGCAAATAAAAAAAAATAAAAAACAAATACAAAAAAAAATCAAATCAGGATTTTCTTTTTAAAACAACAATACAGATTCTGCACTTCCATTAAATACACAAATGTTATTTTGGTCAGAGTTCTTCGTGATCCACACACAGCTGCTTCCACCAATGTCCGACCCCCAAATCCGCTCCCCACCCCCCTGCGGTTCTGGTTGTGGTTCCCACCCCCTTTCTCCTCCAGCCGTGAGAGGTGGTGGGGCCTCTTCTGCAATCCGGGCGGACCCTCTACAACTTATCAAATTACACATCAATTTTCTTTGTACAGGGCTAAACCAAACGATCCCAGAGGTTATTAATAAGAAGGTAGTTCCTGGAAAGCTTCTTTTAGTACTCATTAAAGCCACAGATCAGCCTGCTGCTTCTGTTAAAGAGTTATTGGCCATTGATAGAGGTTGGCTTTGGTTTCTAGCTGTTGCCTTTGACTGTTTGCAGGTAGACAAAGCTTTAGAACGAGGAGGTAAAGAGAACAGTAACAGATCATTATGCAGAAATGCATTTTTTCCCCACTTATGGTACTTGCACAGACAGTTACTTCTTAGCATGATATCTTACATTTCAGCACAAACAGAGACTTGGAAGCCTACTTTTTTCACTTTTTTTCTTCTTTTTTTTGGACAGTTGCAACAGTCTGATACAGTGATTCTGTTTTGTTGGTGACTAAACAAATGTCATTTACAGTTGGTGGTGCCAAAATTATAATTTAACGAATTAATGGAAAAAAAAAAATTAAATACTGGTCAATATAATGTAGCGACAAACAGGCTGTGGTGCTAGTTTCTGACACTACTCCTGTGCAAATGATTTAAGAGCAACAACTTGAATTGGACCAGCAATTGTCTCTATTAGCAACAACTACTGTATGTTTGAAATTCACACTGAATGAAACTAAAACTATTTTTGGCAGTATATGAGGCCATTAGCTTTCTACAGAACACACTTCCTCCTTTTTTTGTTGTTGTTCAGCACATGAGCCCATAGTAATATCGCCAAATGTGTTTGTTTGTTTTTTTTCTTCCCCCCCTCGAATATGGCCAGGCCATTCTGAGTTTATAAGGAATGAAAGTCTTTTTGTGGGTTAAAAAGCGAGCAGTCTGTGCCCCCTGTCGTTTTTCTGTATCCCAAAGGGCTTTCGGAAAGAGTTCCTTCGGGCAGTCTCCGTGATGCATGCTCAATAAATAGTCACAGTTAAACTCTGTGGGGTATTATTGGTGGTGGTGTGGGTCCGGCGAGCAGACCTCGAGTCTGCCGTTTGTCCCGAAAAACCGTCACTCCAGGTCCTCCGACAAATTCCCCTCCTCCAGCTCCCTGTCCTCGTCCAGCTCTGGGCTGTGATTGGCTGTCGTCACTAACGACATCGGGCAATCCTCGTCGTCCATGTTTAGCGGTTCTTCTTTGACGTGAATGGGCGGCCTGGCGAAAGACATAAAGCATTCACGTTATGGTCGGATCAGAGAGATCGCCAGCAACTCAAAAAAGGCCAACTTCTCAAGAAATTAGAAAAACATCATTACTGCATTAGACAAGATTTCCTGACCTGGGCTTGGAATAAACTTTATTAGTCGCAAAGTCACGAAACAATGACAGCCTGGAATGGACAGCGCACGCTTTTTATTTATGTACAAAACCTTGAAAATGGGAAACACTGAGAAACAGGTAATGTTGATGCGATATATATATAAAAACAGGCTCTATGTCACCTAGCCTGAATAGCACACAGCTGAATTTAGATTTTCTCAATAACGCACCAAGAGACAATTACAGAAGGGAAAGCAAGAACCAAAATGGCTTCCGCACTCATTAGGAATGCCAGTCGTAGCCCTGTCTCCTGACAGAGCAGTGAGCTGCTCGTAGCTCCTCTCCGAAGGATTTAATGGGGAAAATCAGGGGTATCCTTTCATAAATTATTGAAATGTTTGCTTACAAGGTTCGCTGGCATTTCGTCGGCCTGTGATCGCATACTTTTTCACGCTGCTATTTATAAAAGGTAATTAGAAATGCTGGAGAGAGACAATGCAGGACTGGGCCAGTGGAAGCATTCATAACCGCGGTGTGTGTGTGTGTGTGCGCATGTGTGTGAGTGTAATTGTGTGTGTGTGTGTGTGTGTGTGTGCGTGCGCATCTTTAGATGTATATTTTAGTATAGATAATTATCGTTAATTTGTTGTCTTTTTTCCCCTCAGTAAAAATGAGAAGATTAACACAGCTATTCAACTGCAAGTCCAAGTACAGAAATAAGCCGTAAAAATAAATACTAGTGCAAAAAAATAAAAAATAAAATAAATAAAAAAGAATTTTTTTTTTTTTGGCAAGAACAGCGAGGGGTCACGCGTAGCTCTGGAGAGTTTACCAATGACACCTGGTTAAAAAATAGCATTTATAAATAATGGAGAATTTCTCATCTCTTTACCCCTGAAGCCAGTGGAGCCTTGCTTCTTCTTCTCTTTTTTTATTTTTTATCTTGTTAATAGAAACGACCATCTGCCATTAATATGCAGGGACGAGATGCCTCCTCGAGAGGAAAACCTGGAGCCGGCTCCGTCATTAATCACCTTCAGCCCGGCCAGTTCACTCAGACATGATGATGCATGTTTTTAACTCTAAATGAGTGAATATCTTTACCCACTGTCAATAAGTGCGGGGGAAAAAAACAGGGGTTAGGGACACGCGTCGAGCCGGGAAGAAATTTCCCGACGAGAAAACTGAGAGGAAGAGGAAGTGGGCGACTAACAAGAATAATAACGCTGTCACACACAAACAAGGCTCAACATGATCGGGGCCTACCCAGGCTAAGGTTTGCGCTACAATGATAAATCTGACAAAACCTAATTATTTTTGACACATTAGATGCATCAGGGAATCCCAGTGGATCTCGAGGGGGGGTGGGGTGTGGGGGGGGGGATCTTTATCAAGTACAGTCTCTGTATCAGAACGTGTCTGGCAGCTTTCTCCTGGGCTACATGTATCAATGACAGGGACACCTTTGAATTTGAAAAGAATTTTAAAAGGTACAGATTACTTTAATATTTATAGCAAAATAACTTATTATTCAGATCTTGTTGGGCACGGATAGGCTTGCCTTTTCAGCACCCTGGCCAATTACCCAGAATTCCCTGCCATTTTGAAGAAGAGGAGCTGAAATGGGGTAACACGATAAACAGCCCCCCCGCCCCCCCCCCCAAGCCACAGAAAAGCGAGAGAAGACTGAACAGGATTCAGATTGTAGGATTCATCCAGGAAAACGTTATGGGTTAAGCATTAAGGAAACTTAACAAAAAAGCCCTAGCGTTATATGAAAATGCATTAATGGTTCGGCAATATTATTGAATTAATTTTTAAGCACTTCCACTCGTATCATAAATGTAATTACTCCGGGCCTAAATTTGATTCCCCCCTCACAATTAACTTTTTAAAGAAATGAACAGGGGAGCGGAGATGTAAATAGTCTTCAGCGCGATAAGGTCCCTGGAGCCCCGTGACAGAGAAAGCTTTCTAGGAGCGCTGTCACCTATATTTATCATACAATAACAAACAATCCCACAGATATGTACTTAAAAATATTAAAGACAGATGAATGAGGGGGGGACCGTGCGGTGGCTGCAGCGGCCATAAAGCATGCCAAGCCGTCCCCCTAATGCGAAAAGCATAGCTTACAGCTTTAATTTGCATTAATTATAAATCAGTAACATGCTGGCGTGGTTTAAAAAAAAAAAAAAAGGAAAAAAAAAGGCAGGAAAAAGATGATTAGTTCTCACAGTTACTTTACACTGTATTAAGATGTCTGGATGAGTCATTTAGCATTTAATGAGTAGCGAGCATTATGAAGTCAGAAATAAATGCCAGCTATGTATCTTTGAATTCATAACTGCAATTGGACCGAGACTCGTGCATATTATGCCGGGATTATTACCAGCAATCACGCAGAGATATGCCCGGGCTGCAAATATCGTCATTAGCCGTGTATTGTAATGAGGAAAGGTGCATAATTGAAGGAGGAACGGCGCACAATCCAATCACAGGCCAGGAATGACAGGCGCCGGCAGGGCGAGCGGCTCGGCCTCTCTCCGCGGTCATCGGGAGAAAGCCGCGCGCGTCGCGGATATTACCGCCGGCAGAGGGGTGGGGGGCGGCGGGGGGGAGCCCTGGCGCGCGGTGGGGGGGGGGGGTATGCATTAAAGGTAAAAAATAAAAAAATTAAAAAGAATAAATGTGAGGAGTTATGAATGTGCGATGAGCGTAACGTCGGTGACGCTGAGTGGGGAAGGAGCGCATCTGCGCTGGCATCTGGAAACTCTTAAAAACACCAGCGGCGTTTTTCTTTTCTCCATCTTTGAAGACGGAGGCGAGGGAGCGCGGGTGGATTTCGCCCCAGCGGTCTCTCTCTCTCTTTCGCCGGTGCTGTTATTTTAACGGCGAGGCGGGGAGCGCTCGGTAACGGCCGTCGGCCCAGCTTGGCTTCCCGTACGAACCGCCGCCCCGACCCCGCCAAACCCGCCAAACCCGTCGCCGTGGTGATTCCCAGACCCCGGAAACTGAACCTGGCGAGGGTGCTGCCTCATAACACATTTACCCCCCGCTCCCCAAAAAAAAAACCCTGATCCATCAACCTAGCTCCAAGGTAATCCGTGTTAACTGAAAGTGCAGCACAAACGTGCAAATTCACACACATGTACTGTGCACTGCGATGACAACTCTTAACAGAAGCCTTCCTGAATCAGTACGCTGTATTTGTCTATATTTCCAGGCCTGTCCAGGTATTTCACCCTTTAGCCGTTCTCATGGGGACAGTGGACACCCAGGAAAAGGCCAGCAGAGTCTGAGGCTAGCTTCTCGGCTGACGGCATTAACCTCTAAGGGTGGAGGAGGAGAGATAGAGATCTGTCTGACTGTGGGTTGGGCTGGGTAATGTAGTTCTTTTCCACCTTTGTGACTACGTCCCTGTATCCGTTCTGCTCTCCGGCTTCATTAGGCCCGGTGCATTATTTAAGGCGTTCGGAAACGCTCTCTCAGAACACACTTCTTCCATTTTGAGGGCGCTGTGGGTGTGTGAGGGGCGCGGAGAGCGAGCGAGGCGTCCGTGTGCCCGCTGAGGGGCCGCTTGTTGTCTGTTATTAAAACTTTACTAACCTGGGGAGGAACGCCCTCAGTGCTGCCTTCTGATGCTAAAGCCTCAGTCCCTAACCCTGCTCCTCCCATTTTACACCAAAAACCCCTTAAACTCTAAACTCAACACTGTATATTACTGTGATAACATACAATAATACACCTATTAATCTACGTAATGACTATCAAGACAATGCATTACTATTATTATTATTATTATTAGGCAGCAGTAGCCCAGGATGTAAGATGAGGAGTAAAGCTGCAGTGGAGCCTTCCAGCTGACGTTAGGACTGTGTCCATGTGAAAATGGCCGTTACAAGATCATCTATTTCTGAGACACACATCATTGGACAGGAATGAGGATAAATCGTTGAGGCTGGTTTTAAAGAGGGAGTGCAGTGTTCCAAACAGACCCCAGCACATCAAGCCCCCCACCCCTCCAGTCACGCCCCCCCCCCGTTTGGTAAACACAAAGCAGTCACGTGTCTGCCGTGTCTGACATCACTGATTAGGGAGAGACATTCGTTACACACACATTTCTGAAACCCACAAGACATTAATTTTTAATAGTCCTCTTCTCTCTGCTCCATTAAAAAAGATGGAAAGGCAAAGATTTTAAAGTAATTAATGATACAGTTAGCTGCTAAATATTAATAGGAACCGTCTTGCATAAAATATAACATCTAAACCCCTACAATGCAGACACCGGAGTAATTAAAAGTGAGGCCTTATTTACTACCAATTTATAGATTTGTCGTTCCTCATTTCTTTAAATGCGTAATAAAGTGTATGTGTTTCAATACACGTTGCTTTGAAAGAATGTCCACATAAACGACTGACAAACAAGGAAAAAAAGGATGTCCTTATAACTCCTTGGGGTAAATTGCTCCGTATGAATATGTATAATTTGGCACTGCTTGCAGGTAATGAGGACAGTTGAAAGAGGAGTTCTGGAATATTCTCTGAGCCGTCCTCTCTGACTGCAGAGTGCAGTGATAAGGTGGGAGTGTCATAGATACAGTCAGGTCTGGATGATCTGCTGAAGCCCATTGCAGGGTAGTGTTGCGAGTGAGTGAGTGTAGAGTTAAGCTGATCATAATGTAGTGTTTTGCGAGTAACTGTAATGTATTGTCGAAAGTGAGCTCAATGTAATGTGTGTGTGTGTGTGTGTGTGTGCAAAGTTCAGTGTTAATAGGAATGTCAGTACAGCACAAAAGATGAATGTTCTGTAGTGTATCTTTAAAGCCAAGTGCTGAATGTAGTGGTAAAGGTGAGTGCAGTGTTTAAGGTGAGAGTAGTGTTAAAGGTGAGTGTATGGTTAAAGGTGAATGTAGTGCAGTGTTAATGGTTAGTGCGGTGCAGTGTTAAAGATGAGTACAGAGCAGTGTTAAAGGTGAGTGTAGTGTTAAAGGTGAGTGTACTGTAGAGTTAAAGGTGAGTGTAGTGTAGTGTTAAATGTGAGTGTAGAGTTAAAGCTGAGTGCAGTGTAGAGTTAAAGGAGTGTCACTCACATGTGGGCGTGTGGTGAGTACCCAGGACTGGAGTGGCCGTTGGTATCCAGGTGATCCAGGGAGCCGTTGAGGTCTTCAGTGGGGGACTGCAGCAGGCCTGAGGTACAGTTCAAAAGGCCCGTCGAACTGCTGGTCATCAGGCCCGGGTTTCCCAGCATCGGTAAACTGCTCTCCGCCAGCGCAGCCTAGAGCGCACACACACACACACACACACACACACACACACACACACACACAAACACACACACACACACACACACACACACACACCACACACACACACACACACACACACCACACACACACACACACCATACACGCACGCACGCATGCACACACACACACATGCACACGCACACACACACACACACACACATGAAAACAAGTGTCACCATACAACTGATACACTGTGCCTCTGTATTTATGACACTGACCTCCAGTTATCTCCCAAACTACCACGCCGATTATCATGTTCGGGTGGACTGCTCACAGAGAAAACGCCCATTTCAGGTAAAATCTTTACAAACATTTGGAACAGCAATGCAAACAGCAGTAACCAGAGCCAATCCACTAATGAATTGCACTTGAGTTCAAGTTCATGTTAACCTGGCAACCAGATGGGTTTTGAAGTCCTGCATACGACTACCACACAATACTACCTCAGACTTACAACACACATGCAAAAACTCCCCTTTGACCCTCAGACTAAAAACCACCTCCAGGAAATTCTGGAGTGAAATATATCAGCAGTGACCATGTCATTAAGGCTCTGCATAATTTCGGTCTTAACGGAGCGGCTTCTCTTCTCATGACAAGGCCAGTGAACCCGCAATTTACACTTAAAAACAAGCTGCTTCATGACTATTAAAATGAGCAAAACTTTACCTGAAAATAAAAAAGTCCTGACATTTCGCCTCTCGCACATAAAAATTATATTCAGTAATTAAATTTTAAAGTTTTCGCCACGAGCGCCTCGCATACTGTTGCTCTGATGCCAAATCATTTATGACAGACGGGATAAATATTAATGCAAATCCACTTGCATGAGCAAAGGCTGCTATCAATCTAAGGTTTCGGCTCTGAGGAAAGAGAGAAAGAAAGAAAAAAAAAAAGCAGGTTCCAATCTCTGCCACAGGGTGTCCTTCTTGCCTCTCACACATGCAAAGCAGACGGCCGGAGTTTCACACAACTTCTCCAGGTCTGATCCAGAGCTGACCGCTCAGAGAAACGCAGGCCAGTCGCCCCTGACTCCGGGCGGTTCGACGGTAGTCTGTTCGCCACCCTTCCACCAAAAACCGCATTTTTAGGGGAGGGTTTGGGAGTCAGACTTGTGAAAGGACGCTGAGGCGTTACTGTAAAACGCCGGATGTAAATGCTGTATTTTTTTGGGGGGGGAAGCACCTGGAGGAGAGGAGTTTACCTGTAGGCTGGCGTTCAGCGCTGCTCCGTAGCCCAGGCTGGACGGAAGGTTCTTGACTAACGTGGGGCTCCTGGGAATCCCGAAATAAAAAAGAAAAGGAAAAAAGCAGAAATAATCAGACGCAGCAAAAAAGACATTTGTCATCGCTCATTCATGTGCGCTCGACTTCCCTCAGAAAGACAGAGCAATTAATTCACCAGCTCCCGCCGAGAAGATAAAAGCTCATATTGTTAGGGATCGCAGTGCACTTTGACAAAAACTTGCGTGAAACGGTGCCCACGTCTTCCCTGTCACTGAGCACAAAACACAACTGCAGTGTCAGTAAGACTCGTGTCAAAGGAGCTGGAGCTTGGCCCAGCGCCCAATTCCTGACTGGAGGATAAAAATATGCACCAAATTATAATACTAATAATAAAAAAAAACAGAAAAACAAAGGAAATCAGTATATTACTAATGGAGGAATATGCAAAGTAGGCAGGGGGTAATTAAGAGAGGTCAAACAAACACATAAACAGGAGTTATGGGGGGGGGGTAGAAAGATCAAAGCGACAGTGTTAGGAAATGAAAAGGGAAATGCCCAATGAAGCGGTGAAAGAAAGGAACAGGACAATCGCAGCGCAAAAAAAAAGAGAAGGAAGG
>NC_057939.1:48307083-48444583 GCF_018555375.3 Anguilla rostrata | reverse complement strand
TTAGCGCCTCCTGAAACGTGCTGCTATAGCCCGAGTGTTTTTTTTTTTTTTAAATCCATTTTTACTTTTGGCTCCAAATCTCAGCTGAGAGGCTCCAGCCAAGTGGAAAATGTGCCCCTGACCTTCTGTCTCCGTATTAATTTGGCGGAATGGTAATGCCATTACGACACATTCAAAGCCAAATTGTCTTAATTGCAAATTAGCCAGAGGACGCTGGAAATGCACAAATTAAATATGATCGGAGTTAGCGAAAGGGGGAGAATTGGAACGTCCCCATTAGCAATCATTTGTGGCATGTGTTAACAAATATAATGAAATGTCAAGTTTGCCAACTCTATTGGAAGTATCATTTTCAACTGACGATTAGCGTCGCTTAATGCTAACGGGCTGGTGCTCCGGAAAACGAGCGTCGCTCAATTAATATTTTATTCGATCCTTCCCCCCCCAGCCCTTCACGACAAATTTGGGATGACCGGTCCAGCTCACTGTCAGTGGTCACTGCTGCCCCTTTCGCTATGGATTCGTCAGAGCTCGGCGAGGAAGGTTCTCTCTGAAGCATGTGACGTTAGGTCGCCGTGCTTCCTATCGCGCCGCGCTCTGTAAGTCAAGCTCACGCAGACGTGACGAGAGCCGGAGGAAGTCGCTTCAGGTGTGGCCTTCAGGTGCAGCCGACTGAAGCCGCCCCTTCCCTGGCGACGTTGGCGGTAAAGGTGGGCGGCCCACAGGTGACGCTGGCAGAAGAATTAATGAACCTGGAACCCGGGGAGACCACGTGGCAGTGGGCTTCCTGTGTGACCCATACTGCAGTCCATTCATTCGAGAACGTTCCTTAACTGTCACACTGCAGTACCGTACAAATTGCAAACAGTAATTACCTTTAGCGATAAATCTGGGGCCAAAATAACCCCACTTACCATTCGACATTAACAAGTCCGTCAGAAGTGTTCGGAAAAAAATAAGAATAGGAAAAATCTAACATCCCAATGACATCACAGAGCGGTCGTGATCGCGATCAACTGCGCGACTGTCAAGACGAACACGGCAGCGTCTTTAGCGTAAGAGAACGGGGGCGGAGTCAGAGGCCTGACTGATCTGCTTTGTGGGAAGGGTTTTTTTTTTATTTTTACCAACACCGCAAATAAGCAGATTTGTAGGGGGAACAAAAATCAGCATATGGCGGCTAATTGTTCTTTCTTGGGCAGCAGCCAGCTGAGAAGCATTAGCGGTGTCGTAACAAGGACAGACACCCCCGAGGCATCCCCCCGTGCATCTCTTCAAAAAAACTGCTCTGCACCGCTACGGTGGGAACACGCTCCCTTCAACCGCAAAACGCTTCGTATCCTCCGTCATCGTGTCACCTTACGGCAAAGGCCGTACCGCCTTCAACCGCAAACTGTTCTAAACCTCTACCACGTCAAATTACTGTGAGACCGCAAGGTCTCTAATCGAAGACCTCTTAAACCCTCTACCACAGCCTGAGTGCTACCTGTCCTGAACCACTAACCACTGTCCTCGACCAAACTACGGTAAGAGCAGGCCTCTCTGACTGTTAACCGCTCTTTTCAAAGGTCTGACCACATCCTGCCCTAGAATGACCACACAACCTTCAACAGTAACCATTGAAACATCCTAACTAACTAACTCCGGCTTCGACAACGAACTGGCCTTTCCTAAGGTTTCACCCACATTTCAGTTAGGCCGCACTTCAACTGCAAACCGTTCCGTTCTGAGATAATGCAACTGCCACCAAACACTGCTTGTACTTGTATGTTTACAGTCTGCAGGATAAAATCGCATCAGATCTCCACATAAATTGGCCCTTTTTCCCCCAACGTACACCGCTCCACGCGAGAAACCTTAATTTGCCACACCGCGCCGTAACAAGGGCAAGCCAAAAAAAAATTAATAAATGGCAACTTGTAATTCCACGCTGGAAGTTCAGCGAAGGAACCAACACGGGCAATGAATATCCCGTCAAGCCATGTGAGAAGGGCCTTTTTATAATAAACCCTCACACAGAATGCGTTGTAGCATGTATATTTATGGGTGTTAAGCAAAGTCTTTTTTCTTCTTTTTTTTTTTTTTTTGCTTTCCCCGGGTCTGGTAACAAGCGTAACATGTTTGCAGGCACCCGGTCCGGCGTCGGCAGGATGGGATTTATTAAATCTAACCCAGCGCAAGGAGTGTGTGCGAGCCGGGATGAGAACTCTGTTACCTCCGCTCATCTGAATGTGTTTGAGATTGGCTGAAAACTCATTATTCAGGGCTTCCGGTGCTGATAACTTTGATTTTCATTCATCCATACCATGGCCAAAAGGTAACATTTAATGAAGTACCATTCAGAGAGTAAATGAGGTCATATAATAGACAGTGCGCTTGCACCTTGTGTTCCAGTACTGATAGCTTTTAAGGGTGCCATGATGAACCAACAGAGCTCATTTCACCCTTGTAATAAATTCATACTATTAATATTTATCAAATGTGTGGGCTGTTTCAGCTCGCACACCGCATATGAGAGCATAAATCTGTACTATGATATCAATTATAAAGCTTCTTTTGAGCAGCACATAAATTGTATTTAAAAAAAAAAAAAGATTTTGTTGTATATTATACCCTTTTATGCTTTAAGCCTGGCAGAAAAGCACTTCACATATCTCCAGTTCCAGTGGGAACCTTAAACTGTGGCTTCATTTCAGACCGTTCAACTAAGAATTCCGCATTAATTGCCCACCATCAAATGCAATTAGCAATTCTTTCATGTGTGGTTTATGTAATGTAATACTTAATTTACATTATTCATTCATATTCTGTTTTGGATTATAGGCTGAAAATTCGTTATTAGTGTAGATGTAACCACGCTGCTGGAGTTTTGGAAAAAAAAAATAGACTGATTGAATAATTAATTGGAAAAAAAAAAAAAAAAACGAGCGGCAGATTCCTTACGGATTTATGGGGTAATTATTCTATCTTGTGATTATCTACTTTATATGATAGCAAGTGATGAGGAAAATTATTCTATTGAAATGAGAGTTTCTCAGCAGCTGCAACATAATATAATGTTTTGTCCCCAAAATATTTTAAGTGCCTTGTATTTTCATATGAACAATTACAACCAAAAAATATTTGCTTGGTGATTTACACTTGGTGTAATTTTTTTTGTCCATCAACAAGCAAGTGAATATTATATGAGTAATATGATTATTACATGATTCAAGTCTAAATACAAACTCCCAAGTATTCATGATATATATATATATACACACACACACACACACACACACAGACATACACATAAAAAACCACGACACTGCTATTTCATTTCAGATGATGTTCGACAGCTCCTGTAACTTAAATACCAGCACATTTTTCCTTCAGAATGATTGCTCATACAGATATTCTTTGCTCCACACAGATGTAAGTGCTACCTTAAGCCCCGTCGCTAAACAGCAATTGCCGGCCAACAGGTTGTTTTCGACAGCGCGCCCATCGCCCGCCAGACGGCCCGCCATTACGGGCTCGGCACTCCAGGACTATGATTTGCACACTTGTGGGATCGTGGCTCTCCTACAGTCACTTACAGCACAGATCTGATAGCATTTGTATAATATAGTATTACTTTTTAAAGAAGCAGACAATTTAAAAATCCTATTGCCGCCTTCATTTTATACATTTTTTTTCTGTCGTTCTTTTTTTTTTTTTTTTTGCTATGGCGGTCATTCGCACATCATCGCTTTTCGACTTTTTTTTTAACGGTGGCCGCTAAGCTATTCATTTTCCGGCAGGGCAGGGCCCTATTTACTGTTTGCAGAGCAATATGCACTCACCGGTTTAGGAGACGGTTTGGGCTCAGAGGGTCTCATGTGCAAGTGGGCCATCATTGCCTGAAGACGCTCACGCTCTTTAGAAAGCTGTTAGCCAGGGGTGGGGGGGGGGGGGCAGGGTGGAGGGAGGGGGGTGGTGTGAAGAGAAGAAGGAGAGAGAGGGAGAGAGAGAGAGAGAGAACAAGAGCACAAGGCCGTTTTAGAAGTGAGCGATTCTGTGAGTCTTCCACAGCAATACATCTTGTTACTGAGCTTGTCTGAACGTAATGAACCCTGCCAATGCCCAGTGCAGACCCTTACAGGAGAAGAGAAAGAGAGAGAGAGACAGAGGGAGAGAGAGAGAGAGAGAGGGAATGAAGAGAGAGAGAGAGAAAGGGAAAAGGGGAAGGAGAGAGAAAGAGAGAGAGTGTGTGGAATCCTGGCAGAGAGCACCAAAAGGTCAGGCAAAACAAATAACACTTCATCTCTTTGTCAATAGCGGAATTTGGGTCACGGACGCTTTGACAGTAACAAGTTACTAAGGCCGTAAATTAGGCGGTGCTGGGCGTCTACTCAAAGTCCTGTGGACACTGTTAGGACGGGACCGGGGCTGGCAGCTGCGGGGAGGTGAAGGGTCCTCCAAGCAGAGGGCCTGGGAGGGCCTGGGAGGCCCGCCCCCTCGGCCCAATCCCCCGTTCCCTCCCAGGTCCAGTTAGGGCCCCCGCAGCTTGCCATCATCAATCTAATTCGGCAGAGTGACAGAGACCAGGCAGTGCGAAACCCCACCCCCCAACTAAGCCCATCCGTACCCACACTGCACTGGGTCTCATTACCACTGACCAGCTTCGGAGGTGCCGGAAACAGCAAAAGCTGCTATAATTGGTCACACTCTTCGCGTGGGCTTGTCGTAGCTCCTTTTTTTTTGGTGTCAGCAAAAAATAAAATTTTAACCAATACATTAATACCAGATATGCATTTCTAAATATATCATGAATATGATTTTTTTTTTCTTTTCATGAATTAAAACCCAGCAAAATGTCCACAAAGCTTATGTGAGAACTACAGCTGAGGCAGTGTTCAGAAGAATTCTGCTTCTCCTCCACTCTCAGAGCCACTGGATAAAGTGTTTTGAATTGGGTGTCTGGTGACACTGTACAAATTCAGTTCATTCTTTTAAAAAAAAAAGGCACCGCAGTGGCTAAAAATGTCATTCAATTACAGGACTCATTTTCTTAGCACCACATCAAATTAATAAGGTTGTGCTCCTACTGAAAATAGTTATCTTCTGTTGAGCTTTGTTCAGGTGCAAAGCTCATTTAAATTAATACACACCAGCACAGATGCAGATTTAGACAGATTTTCTATTAAAGGGCAAGGAGAGGAAAATAAGCACAATTGTAATTATATTTTTTTTAAAGCAACTGACAGCTTCTCGGCTAGTACAAAAAATCTTTCAGAAAGTCTGAATAAGGTTGTGGTTCTGATGAGGAACAAGGACACAAGAAACAAATGTTATGGCAGCATTTTTTTCTCGACTCCCAAACTACACGGCAGCCAACATTCTGGCTACACTGTAAACATGTTCTATAAGCATATATTTCTATCCCCTCCCCCTCCCCAAACAGATAAATGTATTAAATGTGTGTGAATTAGCAAAGTCGTGAGAAGACCACATTTTTAAAATGTAAAAACCAAGAAAAATACATGGAAAATTTAAATGTTATGTGTACCTGGGCATCAGTAACAGAGCATCACAGCGAGGGAGACCCACCTGTATCTCTAACTGCTGCACGACCTGCATCTGGACCCGGCACTGCGCGGTGCTCCTGTCGTCCAACGCGTGCTCATTGTTAAGGTGCCTGAAAAAAAGAGAGGGGGGGAGAAGAGAGGGTTCTTTAATGACGCTCTTTTAAACAGGCCGCTCCGTTTGGGGGGGTTACGGGCGAGGGCCAGAAGAGAGCCGAAGATCTCCACGCGCTGCGGAAAGACCCTTCGTTTCTGAGGCGTTCTTATCCCGCGCGGCGGCGGATCTGAAGATGCTAGCGTGCGCTGGAAGAAAAAAAAAAAAAAAGGAAAAGGAAAAGAGGAAGTGTTTGAACCTTGGCCGGTGCTAAAGGACAGAGGCAGCCGTAATTAAAGCTCACAGCTGTACAGTCATTTGAATACGTGTGAAACTGTCATGTGACATCCCAGCATGCTTTGCGCCGGATCTGAATCACAAAGCAAAAAACTTCCGTTCTGTTGTGACAGATGCTGCTTCGCAGTGGAAATATAAAATGCTTTAGTTTCCTGATGAGATGCCCTTTAGTAGATTAAAAGTAATCTGTTATAGGTTCAGGGTGCAACACCAGTGAATCTACAACAAGACCTCTCCAGCCTATTTTTAAATTGGTCCCTTCCCTAATAAATAAATAAATAAATAAATAGAGAAACAATCATCAATATTCTGATGGTTTTCCAGGTGAAAAATATTGACATTGAAAAAATGTTTTTTTTTGTCCTCTTCATGCACCGTTGAAAAGATTTTTCATAAAGCAATCAATAATTTAACTTGAGTCACATTTTACAAAATGCTCCTTTCACAAGCAGTCTCCTCCCCCCACCCCGCACCCCCCCCCCCTCTCCAGTCGACATATTTAACGGACCTTCTCATTAGAATAAAAAATCCGCAGACAGCGCTAACAGTCAATGAAGGGTTGACTTGATTGGATTTTGTCTCTAGGACACAAAAGAACCTTGCCATTAAAATAGACCTTTATTCCCCCCAGTACGGAGGGGGAAAAGGTTTTAAAAGTGTTGTGATGTTCGGTAATGAGCCTCTATCTAAATTATCATTGGTGACAAACTCACAAAGCCCTCTTTGAGGACACATGGTTATGAAATGCCAGAGCTGCCACTTTCCTTCCTGTAATTATAGGTTAGCTTGCAGCCCTTCAGTGATCATTCCTGGCGCTGGCGGCGGCGAATTGCTACGGGTTCGAGACGCGCATCCATACCTCCGCTGTATCTTTTCTTCCCGCTTCTTGCCTTACTATTGTTTATCTGCGATATGCAAAATAACACGGCCTATTCATTACCCTACCTAATTATGCCAATCAAAAAAAAAAAAAAAAAAACCCTGGAAGGGGAGGTGGGGCTTAGGAAGCACAATGGTGTGATCACTATGTAGTGCATTACCATTAAATTATGGCTTCTGTGCATTTGCCTCTTTTTCTTTTTTTTCTCTTCTCTTTTTTAAATTTTATTCCCGTTTACGCTTTTGTAACCGCGTTTGACTCCGCGGCCGGGGAGCTCCTCCATTACGGGACGGGCGCTGAAAGGGCGGGGCGGGCGAGGGCGCCGCAGCCCGTGCCTAATTGCCGTTTCGGAATGCATATGCAAAGGGACATTTCATTAATCATTTAATCACGTCCCTCGCAGGAAGCAGGAACTAATGTTGCAAATACCCTTTTCATTTCAATGCTCATAATGCTATCTCCTGCACTTGATATATTGCATGTCAAATTATAGCTGCTTCAGATGGGCCGAATGGGGTTTTAAAAAAAAAAAAGGAAAAAAAAATCTAATGTTAACCCCTGAACGTACTTTGTTACAAAATTAAGTTTTCTGCTTAATGCCCGTTATCTATGTTTTTTTTCTTCTTCTCTTCTCTCTTTCCTTCATTTTCTGTGGGCAGGTCCGGAGATTTAGGTGAGCACCGTCTGACACCATCTTGCGGACCTATTCTCTCCTCGGCCCGCCTGTTAACAAGGCGATTACGCACAAATTACTGCGCGCCTATGAAATATTTAAGCGCATCCTGCTCTGCTATGCATTAATAAAACCGCAGAGAGGTCCGCAATCCAGGTTAGCCGCAGTGTCCGACATCCCCTAATGAGCCCGGTGCAGACACTGTAGTTCAAACAGAAGCCGTGGAAAAAGAAGGGGGTGAAAAAAACGAGGCCGGTGCCTTCAAACAGGCAGCTCCGAACAAACATTCCTCAAGCCGGTAGTAATTTATGGGTCACTTTATCGGTATATTGATTTTTATTTTGAGAATGGAATAAATGATGTGATGGGCTGAGTCTCGGTAAAACAGAGAGGAAACCCTGGGCCTTACACTGCGAGAGAGAGAGAGAGAGAGAGAAAGGGGAGAGAAAGGGAGAGAGAGAGGGAGGTAGAGAGGGGGAGAGTGCTTACCGCGTGCGTCAAAGCACTCAGACAAACACATACCTCCCAGAATGAGGGTTAAAAAAAATGCAATTGCTATATTTACAGCCTTTAGAATGGGCTATGAAGCATTGTTCCTGGAGGCCTGGCGCTCGGTCTTATCGCTGTTATTTAAAGCAGACGGGGGGTGTCTGAACGGATAACATGGCCGCGTTGTTAGGGGCGCCCGCATGTTAAGTAGCAGACGGCCAATTAAAACGCAGCGCGGGAGATGAGCGGTGTGACTCCCGTCGGGGGGGCGTCCGCGGCGTGCTTCCCGCTAGGCGCCGGTCGCGTGCCGCCGCGGACGGCCTGGCCCTGGGCCTCGGCCTCAGCGGAGAGGGCGTTAGCGTTAGCGGAGCGGATGTTAGCGTTCCGCTCGGCGCGTCCGTCGCCGCTCCTGTTGGTTTTAAAGGTCCTGTCACGTCAGGCCGGGCTGGCCTTCCGCGCGCCCGCCGGCGGCGTCGGCCGAGGTTCCCCGCCGCGCGGGTTTAATTAGGGACCGCTCAGACGCTGCCGGTCAGGCTAGCGGCTCCGCTCGCCGTGCGTTAGGGGCTCCGGGTCGCAGCGAAGCGCTCGCCGGAGAAGCGGAGTTAAGTGGAAGGCAAATAAACCGTCTCTCTCCGCGCTCGCGGCGCGTGTCATCGATCGGGGGTGGGGGTGTGGGTGTGTTGGGGGGGGGGGGCTCGCGTTCCTGAAAAGCAGCGCAAAGTGAAATTGGGACTGCGTATAAATACTGAGGACCGGGCTCTTTATTAGCGCCCCGGACCCACCCTTCTTAGCCCCCTCGCCGCTCAGATATATGTGTGAAGGTCGAGGAGAGAGGAAATCAATAAAGACACTAAGCCTGAACGGAAGCACCTTATATAATGATACACTTTCCTAAACAATGCAGAAACGCCTCGGCATGTCCGAGCATGTCTCCAGTTCATGCTCAATATACTCTCTCAACCCATCACCAACAAGGCCCTTCAAATAACTTACTGCTACCACTATTATAATTGTTATTATTATTATTATTATTATTATTGAAATGTATTATTATAAACCTAAAAGATATGGAACCAGTCAGTCTATTACCATTATCCTTTTAATCTATCTATGCTTAAAAAAGTAAATGTATCATGCAAACGCACAGGTGTGTTCTGGCCAGAACACTTCATAGAAGTGTCTCAATCAATTAACCCATTCGTCATTATAGACATATAATTAAATGTATATGAAGGTCATACATTATTCAAGTAAGTTTTGAACTGTCCCACACACAAACACACATCCACCAGCATGCAGACACATGCACAGACACACATGAATACACGCACACACACACACACACACACATGCACACACATGGACATCCACGCACACACACATGCACACACACACACACACACACACAGTACAAACACACTCCAGCTGATCCTCAGCTGGTCATGGAGTGGCTGCTCACGGCTCTCGGAGCCTCGCACGCCTTTTCCTTCGTGGCGATTCAGACCAGACTACGAAAGTTAGCCTGCCGCGCTCCACGCGCACGGGACAGCTCTCCGGCTAGGTGGATCTCCTGTCAAGCCCACTGCTCCGTCACAAAATAAATCGTTTTAAAAACCGCGCGTTCCAGTGTGCAGAACAATCCCGGCGTGCCGTCCTGACATCACAAAAACGCTTTAAAAACCATCGGCTCCAGACACATCCGAACAACAAGCCCGACTTCTGCAGCGGGACGCCTGACACGTCTCCAGAAACATGAAAGAGCTCCCCCTGACACTAACCAAGGTACGCGCACACAGGCCCCCTTTGAGCCGCGGATCACACTCCACCTGATAGGGCCTGTCTCCTTCAGATTACTGTACACAGATCAGCCTTCATGTGATAGTGTCTCTCTCCTTCTGAGTACTGTACACAGATCAGCCTTTATGAGATAGTGTCTCTCTCCTTCAGATTACTGTACACAGATCAGCCTTCATGTGATAGTGTCTCTCTCCTTCTGAGTACTGTACACAGATCAGCCTTTATGAGATAGTGTCTCTCTCCTTCAGATTACTGTACACAGATCAGCCTTTATGTGATAGTGTCTCTCTCCTTCTGAGTACGCCACAGGATTACACTTTACTCACACGGCTGACTTCTATGGCCACAGTTCTGTTATTCACCCCCATATTATCGCTTTAAAAAAAAAGGGGGGGGGGGGGTATTGCTTTGTCACATTGCGGGGTTTTAACAGTTCAATCATGTCTGCTGACAGACGGGGCTGTTTTCTTGCGTTCTTTGAGTCAAAATTATTTTGTCAAAAAGAGGGGCTGCAGTTGTGATACACCCAGCTTGTGACTTTTTGATCTTACAGCAGTGGCACAACCCTACAACATCAATTTTAAAACTGAAATTTGGGAAAATAAACACTAAAAAAAAAGGAGGAAAAAATGAATAGAAATTCTATTATGAAAAAACCAATACACTCGAAACATATACCCGACTGCATTCACTTTGACTATCAACAATACTACCTGACATATTAGCAATCTTGGAACCATGACAAGAGCATATGATGCATTTTTTTGCCTTTGGTAAAGACAGAGTGCCTAACATCTGTGTTGACCCTTGTCTCAAACACTCAAAAATTCTAAAAGCCCAAGCAACATTCCATTACGATCATATTCCACAACTCCCAGTGTCAACAAATATCCCCAAGCAGCATAATCGGTCGGGGAAAAAAAATCACCTTGAACCAATCTCAGCCTATTTACACTCCCTCGTTCCACTTGCAGAATTCGACCTGAGGCGTCGCCATGAAATATTCAACAAACACCCTGCCACGGTCCCAGGCAGGGCTCCAGGAAACGGGAGATTTCGGAGGGCGAGGGCGAGGGCGTGGAGGCTCGGACACGGGCAGAGAGGCCTAATCTTCTCCCATAATGCCGAGGCACAGACAGAGCCCCGGCTCAAGCTGCAAGACAAACGTCTCCTCTGAGGACTGCACGCGCACCGAGGAGCTTACTGACCCTCTTATCAGCCAGCCGGCGGCCTGACCCCACAGCGCTGGACTTCACTTCGTCTTCCCAGTTCTACCGGTCAGCGTTCACGTCTGCGCTCTGGTTAAACGCGCTATTGACCCTGTTTAGCCACCGGGATGTATTTTACCGTTCCGCGAGTCGTCAACAGCCAGGCCGCGTTCGCATTTTTTTACTCCAGCAAATGAGCGCGCTAACCTGTCACGTCCACTGAGATGGACTTGGCGGATTTTGACAAGTCACTGAAAACCAGTCAGGGTTCACACTGTTTTCATCGATGAGCGTTCACATGTGTGTTCCGGAACACTTGCAGTAAGCCAGTTTAGCGGTGGTGAGTGTCTTCACACTTTACACACCAGGCCTCTTGCGATGCTAAATTGCCTTAATGCTGCCTTTATTATGGCCGAGCCTTTGTCTTGGAGGGGTACATTTGCGTGCAGATGTGCTTTCTTCACTGAAAGCAAAAGCTTTTTGCACTGTCTAAAGATCCATGTCACACCCCCTTGCTCTGAGTAATGTGTGTAGAGACACATCCCCCCCCCCTTAAAAAAAATAGATAACACGAATTTGATTTAAAAAAGCACTGCTCAGCGTGTGGTAATGTTTTCATCATCAATTCTTCTTCATGTTTAGCACATCTTAACAGTGAAAGCAGTACATGGAAACAACAGTAGAGCCCGATAGAAGTGACATCACCATAGAAGAAGAGTGCACCATAGAAGAAGACTGAGTGCATTGTATATGACCTCTGTAACTGGGAAACTAAAGACTCCAGTTACTTCTTGTTGTGAAAACACCTGGAACGAGCGCTAAGACCGTAACCCAGGAAACGGCCGGAGTTGTGGCTACGCCTATTGGCACTCGTGTAGATACAGCCTCAACAAAGTTATTATTTTATAAATACGCGCCTGCTCGACATCTCCTTCAGACCAACATGTCAGAGGGTCATTGTTCCAGCAAGACAAACTGACATGGAATCAAAAATATTTAGGAGAAATAATTATTTGCATCTGTGCGATTTTCTACAGGACTGTGACATGTTTGAAAACGTGCACAGCCAACATATAGCAAACAATTTATTTATTACATTCTTTTCACAAGAAATTGTCAACCGATTAGAATTCACCAGTATATTTTGACCAGATACTACATACCACATGTAACCTGTCAAGCACTCTGAAACTCAATATTAGAGGTGAAGTACACCTGGCTGACTGACAATACTGTGTTTCTGTAATTCAAAAAAAGGATAATACAAACCATTTCTAGGAAAAAAAAAATCAATTCAAAAATGGAAAAACTATCAAAATGTCCACGATTCGTATGTATATTTACACAGACATTTACACCCATAAAGCATTGCAAATGAATTAACCGAGGCTTGATTACAAATCAAATTAAAATATTCAAATGAATTATTTGCCTTTTACCAATGCGCACATCCTCCACGGAGTAAAAACACGATAACCTGTAATCTGCAGCTCGGCAAAGACCACTTCTTTGATGTCCCCGCCAACCGCTCCGGCAACAAAGCAGACCAATTAGAAGGGAGCTAATTAAGTAAATTGTTGTGGGATCACGTAGGGTTCTGTCAGTCTGCCGCGCCGCTCCATGACAACGCTGAATACGGCCATTGTGCGGCTGCCATTTACACCGGGCGCCATTAGCTTTCCGCATTCTCCCAGACCCAGCAACGTGCTCCTGCTGCTCGGGAGATAGTCCGCTCGCCCAGGGTAAAACCGACAGCTCGTCAGGGGTCTCGTGGAGCAGCCCTGTCTGTCTTTCAAGTCCAAAAGAAAAAAATTAAAAAGGAAAAAAAAAAAAAGGCAGTTCGCAGTTCGAAACTGTGAGTATCATCGGCGCGCGGATTATCGTCACGTGAGCAACGCGTTTCGTCTTTAATCGACATCTGGCAAAATAACGTGCTTCGGCAGAATTATCCTGCGGAATTTTGAGTGCGAATGCCCTACGTATTTAACCCATTCAAGTGCAATACTCGTTCCTGGAGAGCACCATTAAACTCTCCTTAATTAAAATACTCTTTGCATTTTAATTAGCGGCGCGCAGCAAATTATCCAAAAGTTAATCGTCTGACCTGAAAGCAGAAATCAGATGTGACACCTGTGCAAACTGCACAGTGTCTTAAATGAGAATCTCTCAGCAAAATTTTTTTGTTTTGAAAGGCTTTGGTAATTGTCACTGTTTTTATGTCAAACACTGTACGCATGCTCAGTCACTAACGAGCAGATAGCCACCTTTACTGCACGTGCCTCATGACGTATGCACACAACAAGCTAGCGCCGTTTCAGATGAGCCCCCTGCCCCTCCTTCCCTGTTAGTGGTCAGCAATCATGAAAGGCGCTATATCTACAAGCAATCCGTCATCATCAGCAGCATCATCATCATTGCCATCAACCCCTCGTTGCCTCGGGATGATGGACAGGTGTAGGAGCACACATCGCCATGGCGACCTACTTCAAAAACTGGCCGAAGTCGTCGCAGATGCTTTCGCAGCCGGGCCATTTGCAGACTCCGTGACCGTAGAGGGCGTGCGAGGCACTCTGTTCCTCATGTAAAGAGCTGCGAGAGAGAGAGAGAGAGAGAGAGAGAGAGAGAAATAGTCAGAGAGAGAGAGAGAGAGAGAGAGAGAGTCAGAGAGAGAGAGAGAGAGAGAGAGAGAGAGAGACATCAGGTCTGTGTCTGTACAGGCCACTGGTGCCAGTCAGGTTATTTGCAGTGTTTCAGGAGTCAATCCTGCTTACAGCAGTAAGAAACAAAATAAAAATCATTCCATTGAGTGGAGGGGCTGCACAGACTGGGTGATGTTCCAATTAGGACACAAACTGAGCCAAAATGACTGACAATGCAGTTTTGGGGGAGGGTACGCCCCCTCACCTTCGGCTCGGAGTCTGATTACTGAATTACCCGTCCTGACGTTTCGCCGCCTCCATCGCGCTGCTGAACCACAATGAACTCGCAAGCCCTGTGAACTTCGACATTTTTGCTTTGTTTTTTTTTTTTTACTTCCTGAAACATTTATTAAGCCTCAGGTAAACAGTAAAAAAATCGCCCGTGAAAAGCAAAAGAAAAGGTAAAAACAAAACAAGAAAAGAAAAAAAAAAAGAAAAGACCATTCGGATTTAATGCCCTCTCGCAGTTCACGTTTTTAAAAAGTACACACGTTCTCGGCAGAAACGGGACGGGAAGCTTCTGACCCCGCGCAGACGGAAGATCCCATTAAAGCAGACAGTTAACCTTTCAGCCGGGCCTGGCTGTCGGCGCGCGGCGCTCGCGGTCGCGAGCCCAGAGCTCACTCACTGTTTTATGGCGGGGATTCTCCCTCTTCATTGATCTGCGCCACAGTGCATTGTGGGAGGGAGGCGAGAGTCTCCAGCTCGATCATTACCGGCGGCTGCAGAGAGCACCTAGGGGACGCTTAAGGATACAGAGGGCTTCCTTCACTTTAAACTCCGTTTTTTTTTGGATTTGGGGGGGGGGGCGGGGGAGGGGCAGTCGTCTGATTGGGAGCGTTTATCATTAGCGCACGTAGCTCCTTGCTCTGGTTGTTCTTTTCTTAAACCCTCGTTCCTGTCGCGAATAGCGCCCTCCTTTAAATCAATTACAGAAACACCCCCGCCCACAGTACACGGAGGCCTGCACCTCTTCTACATGCGTATTCCGCTGCGGAAAAAAAAGCCTTAAATAATGCATAAGGGGAGCAGACAGACGTAAGGCGAAGACACTTTTACACAGGCAGCTCTGTATATAAAAGGTCCATCTCCCGGATAAACATTATAAAAGCCGCCCTGGCATCATGTATTCTGTTTATATGACAAACAGCGGAGCAAAGTAATTTCAGAGGAAGGGGGGGGGGGGGAAGCCCTAAATTGTTAATGCGGCGAGGTAACCTCGGCGTGCTTCGCCCCCCGCGCGAGGCGCCCGTCTCCCTCCCGCCTTTGATTTCGCCGCTAAACGGGGCCGCCGTCGCGCAGGGAAGCGCGGCGCGTCTGAACACCGCTTCAGACAGCTAATCAACCGCTGAGCAAACAAACAAATAGAACCTCCCGCGTCGTCCCGGAAGCTAAACAAAAAACACGCCGTGTTCTGCTAAAGATGAGGAGGAACCCTTTGCCTCATGCGGCGTTTTGAACGCTTTTTACGAAGCGGGCGATTTGTGTGCCGAGCGCGTGGGAGGTAAAACGTGAAACTAAATGCAGCTACGATACATGACACTACGCTAGGTGATGCTAAGCAACATGTTGCTAAGCTACATGACGCTAGGTGACGCTAAGCTACATGACGCTAGGTGACTCTAAGCTACATGACGCTAGGTGACTCTAAGCTACATGACGCTAGGTGACGCTAAGCTACCTTTCTCTTCTGGCGTTGAGCACGGACGACTGCCCGTTGGCCATGGAATGGTGGGTAATCGGCGGCGATGCTTTGGAAATGGTAGAGGAGGTAGTAGAGGAAGTGTTGGTGGTGGTGAGGTCGAGGCCGCTGTGTTTGATGCCCCCGTCGTCCATGTTGTGCGACCCGGTCACCTCCTTCCAGAGCTGCTGCAGTTCTGCAGGACTCAGGCCTGCTGTGAAGCCATTAAACAGTAAAAGCACAAAAGCCGTATGTTTATATACAGCACTAACACAAAGCACTTTAGCAGAATTAATACAATAAAGAAAGACATGAAACCAGGAATGCATAAACTGACACAATGAATAAACATGCAGACACACACACACACACACACACACATAAACGCACGCACCCAACCGTAACTGCCAAATATAAGAGATCATGAAATTTCAATTTTCACAATGATCACTGTGCCATTTCCGATTTATGTAAATGACACAATGTCAAACTTACGATGTTTGACACTTAATTTGCACCTACGAACTTTCTATTAATTCTCCAAATGAAAACACTTGCAAATACGGGAAAACATCTATAATTCAGCCCCTAAGAGACTCGCGCCACCCCCTCACCGAGAGGAAACCAGGCAGAGAAATGTGTGCGAGAGCGGTCTGTGCTCTTTATTTTTTTCGGCCTGAGCGCGTCTGCCAGCCTGTTTCCTCTCAGCCGGGCGGCCATCTTTGCTCAACCATGGCCTGAGGAACAAGGCGCCGCTGACAGACACAACTCAGCCGCCTTGTTTTTCTCATTTCAGTGGCTACGGCTGAAATGCCCTGCGTCACCCGCATGGAGTACCGCCGGCTACCCGAGCAGAACTGCAGGCACCTCTTCGCCGTTTCAGTCCCGCTACAAGTCTGTTATTCTGCCAATGCTAGTGCCAAACTGCCACCATCCAAGTTTTATACATACAAATCAGACCTGGGTCAAATACGTATTCGTTTTGGATTCAAATACTTTTCTACGCTTTACTGGTCTTGTCAGGTGTACCGGAACCAATGAAATACTCTTAAACCCCGCCTTCATATTGGCAAGCTCAATTACACCAAGATGGCAAGATCAACAGAGCACAGAAAAGTATAAGTACAGAAAAGTAAAGTGAAACCAAAACAAATACGTATTTGACCCAGGGCTGACACAGATAGGTGCCGTGTGTCTGTGCACAAACCCATCCCGCCCCCTTCCACATGATTTAAGATGGAGTTTCTGTTGTCAAAACCTGGAGAAACATGACACTGTGGCACAGGATGAGATCAAAGTGATTCCTCACTTGTTACGTCATGCCCATAAAAGGACTCCTGCCATGGAAACGGTTTTAAGCGGTTAAAAATGGCACCCGGGATACTGCTGGAGGCTAGAGCTGCGACAGAACTGCCACTCCCCAGCGACCTTCAGAAGCCTTCTCTGCCTTCTGTGTGAGCTTAATTAACCGCCCTCATCGTTTGTCTGTCTGCCTGCCTGTCCGTCTGTCTGTCAGTCGTAAGTAAATGCAGACGAGGCCGAGGTGTTTACGTTTCCACCTCTCCACAGGAGAGGCAAAAGCAATGTTTTTCTCACTTGCTCCTTCTCCCTCCCTCCAGCTCTCTCTCTCTCATTAGCACAAGGCAGTAAACAAAATAAAAACAACAACAACAGCGGCAGCAACAGCAGCGTCGGGGGGAGGGGGGGGCAGCAAGGGGTAGGGAAGGGGAGAGAGAGAAAGGCCACGAAGGAGAGGAGAAAACAGTATGGAAGGGGAGGGAGAGAACAGGGCAGAAGGAGAGAGGGAAAGAGCAGAAAGGAGGGAAAGAGGGAAGGAAGAGAGAAGGAGAGAGGCCAGGGGCGGGGATGGCCGCGGACAGCAGCAGAGTGTTGCTGGGTCAGGTGTGTGAAGGGGCAGGGCCGAGGTGTGGGGGCGGGGCCGGTGCAGGGGCCTACCTTGTGGCAGCGGCTGGCTGGGGAGCGAGGCCTGGCCGGGGGGCAGGGAGATGAGGCCCTGCCGCTGCAGGCTGAGCAGGTGCTGCTGCTGCTGGAGCTGCTGCATCTGGAGGAGCTGCTGCTGGAACACGAGCTGCTGGGCGGCCAACTGCTGCTGCTGAGAGAGACAGAGAGAGAGAGAGAGAGAGAGGTGGAGAGAGAGAGAGAGAGAGAGAGGAGAGAGAGAGAGAGGGGTAGAGAGAGAGGGAGAGAGAGGTAGAGAGAGAGAGGGAGAGAGGTAAAGAGTGAGAGAGAGAGAGGGAAAGAGAGAGAGGTAGAGGGAGAGAGAGAGAGAGGTACCGAGACAGAGAGAGTGAGAGAGGGAGAGGGAGAGAGAGAGTGAGAAAGAGAGACAGGGTGTAAATTGCACGGGAATGAACAAGGTTGCGCGTGCCGATGGCGTGACCTTACACCTTCTACTTCCTCTGCTTTTTCTGGATCCTCTTCCTCCTCCAGTCTGGCACACTCCTCCTCGCCCTCTCCTGCACTGCACGCTGTACTCTTCAGCCACAGTGCACAAATTATCCCCCGCTTCAGTCACGAGACCTTACATCATCTTCCTCACCTCCTTCTTCTTCTCCTCCTCCTCCTCTTCTCCTCAATCAGGCACACCCTCTCTCTCTCTCTCTCTCGCTCTCCTTCTCCTGATACTCTTCTCTTGACTGCCTCAGAGACTGTGTACTGTACGATATTTAACCAGGGAGCCTCCCCCCTCCTCACTCTCCCTCTCTCTCTCTCTCTCTCTCTCTCTGCTTATTGCTTTTAATTGTCTTGCATTTATAATTGTCTGTTGCAGCTTACGCCGCCGAGGGGACTTAGCGATCAGCAGATGCGGGATTCAGAGACGCCTCCCTCTCTCTCGCTGCTTTTTTGTTTATCCCTGGGCTAGACTGCGTCACGCGATCGCTGAGAGAAAAACAACAGCAACGGCCACGACAACAACAACAACAACCACCGCCGCGGCGACGGCGGCAGCAGAAGGCAGCAGCAGCAGCAATAACAACAACAACAACAACAACAACAACAACAACAACGACGACGACGACGACAACAACAGCGACGGAGGTGTACGGAATCACAGCGGCTGCTTTTCAGGGGCTTACCTGCCAACTGACGGTTACCAACGAAAACAAAAGTGCAGATGGGCAAAAAAAAAAAAACCGAACAACAACAAGAAAAAAAAAACAGAAAAAAAACAAGCATCGCCGACGCAGCCGAAGTGGCGACGGATCAAACGGGGGTAGCGACGGCCGCTAACGACGCGGGAGCGGCTCGCACCGCGCAGAGGGCTGATCAGACACGACGCCGGGCTCATTATACCCGACTCACAGCCATCCGCGGACGTACCGCCGGAGCCGGCTCCCGTTCAGAGTGTAAACCGTTTCATTACTGCTCTCTTTTTTTTTGGGGGGGAGAATCTTCTCGGTTTTCTAACGCGACTGGGTAAGTCTGGCCCTCGGTGGGCCGGGGATGCGGCGGCGGTCTCTAGTGATCTATTAGTAAACTGGGATGTAGCCTCCGCGGCGCTGACGCCGGCCTGTTAGCGCTGCCCGCTCTCCAGTCGGAATACATTACAAACCGCCGCGAATCCGTCCGAGGCGAAGAAGCGCCCCATTACAAAGCCAAAGAGAAAGACCAACTTTCCAATTTTTTTTTTGGCGAGGAATTACAAGACGAACCCCCGAGTTCTCAAGACTCGAGAGGATACGGAGCAGGCAGTCACACATCGGGGGAGGACACGGCAGCGTGGAAGACCTTTTCCCTTTTTTAGGGTGGGGGGGTTGGGTTTGGGGGGGGGGGGGCGGTTCGAGGCGGGAAAAACCCGCGATGCGCTCACTGGAAAACAGACTGCATAATGGAGTAAGTCATGTGGATTGCCCGTCGTCTCTCGAGAAATAAGGGAGCAATTTCTATTCTCTGTTTGATGGCCGCCCCCCCCCTCTGAAATTCTATTCACAAATCCAAACACTAGGCGAGGCCTCTGGGGGGGGCTGGGGGCCAGCTTCCTGTAGGGCCCACCGCATAATGGATCGCTTGAAGAGGACGTCCGCCGATCAGCTCTACGCTCTTCCTCAGAGCTCGCTCCTTTTTTTTCTTTTTTTGGTTGTTTAGGTTTCGTTTTGCGCTCCACGCCGTGCCGTTCTTTTGACGGACGGGTTGGGGGGGTGGGCGGATGGGGGTGGGGAGTGCGTGTGTGCGTTGTGGGGGGGGGGATCAGCACGTCAGCTTGATTTACGAGCCGAGTCTGGGATCTAACTTTCCCCGGCGTGGTCGGAACCAAACCCCGCGTCGGCGTTTCAATAATCGGGGGAGGACCCATGTGACTCCAGGGCGCCGCCTCTGGTAGCATTAGGCTAAATCTGCATGCTCTCTGACCACCTCCTATGGGCCGGGTGGGGTGTTAGCGAGGGTAGGCTAGCAGCACTGTTTCGCCTGCTACAAGATAATCAGAAAGCGGGACATCTATGGCCAGTGCTCAGAACAGGCTCTTTCGTTAGCCCCACATTAACTACATTAGCACATACACATTAGCTACATACTGTAGGCCTATAACGCAGGGAATGCCTGTAACTTCCCGGATGCTACCGTTAGCTTTCGCTAAACACATCCGAAAGAACAAATAAAGCACAAAACAGCCGACGGTCAGAGGAACGCGTATTTCAACCTTTCCATTCCACACCTTTTTCCTCTTCTTTCACTCCCTAACCCAAACGAAACAAACGGAAATCTGCTTCTTCCACAACCGTAAGCAAAGTGGCGGGAATACCGTGCCAGTTTAGTGCCATTAGCCGAACGCTAGGAGACAGTAACGATAGACTGCGACAGTCCTTCACAAATTCTTCACAGGGACACCACAGTCCTCACCTCCCCATCCAAACTTCTGGCCTCGCTGCTCCAAGCCTTATCATATCATAACATTTCCAACATATGTAAATTATATGCAAAAGACTAACGATGCAAACTCAGAAGTTTCTAATCCACAGTGGGTGTTTTACGCACCCTCGTAGGCCGCGATATGAAATGTGCTTTACACGTGACGGAAATATGCTCTGTGGCTCAAGTTCTGCACTCTGCTGCAATATTTCATCTTTTGTTCTCTCTGTCCTTCTTTACCCTCCATATCACTCACTCTCGGTCCCATGTTTTTACTTTACTTCACTGAAGACGAGGGGGGGAGGGGGGGGAAACGTACCTCTTTAGCCTGCTTGCCCGGGTGCTGCTGCTGCAAAAGCTGAAGATGTAGCTGCTCCTGCTGCTTCTTATAAAACTCCTGCAGATGTTGCTGGAATTTAAACCAAAAAAAAAAGGGAAAGGAAAAGGGAAAAAAAAAAAATGGACACAAGAAGGGAAAATAACACGCGGTGAGAAATCTCTGTTACGTTCATTTCGTTTCCACCGTCTGTAAACAGCGCCGTCAAATACCGCTCTCTCCGCGGCGCGCGGCCCGCTGCTCTCTCCGCTGCCAGGCCCGCCGCTCGGCCGGGCCCCGGAGCCCTGCCGGACGCCTCGCGCAGGGCCCGCGGTGCCCCCGGCTCATTACTCTCCTCTGCGGTGTGTGTTTAAGACATATGAACCGTGTGAATCCGCCGCGGTATCGCCGGCTATTCCCCGAAGTAGCAAATCAAAACAGATCACGTGCCGCGCATAGCGCCGGGGTGAGGTCACGGGGCTCTGAGAAGCAAAACAAGGCTGTCCGTTTCTGACTTCGGCTTTAATTAATCTGCCAGTCCGTCGCGCGCCACATCAGATTTCCGTCCAACGGGCCATCGAGATCCCCTTTCGGTGAATATTTACCTCCGGCTAAGAGACGGCTCTCATTAATTTGCCAATATTGCTATTTTCTCTTAAAAAATAAACACAAACAAAACAAGAATAATTGAAATTTGCGACCAAGCTACGGGCATATTTTCAAAGCTGAACCACAGAGTCGATCGCTGCATCGCTCTTGCAAAACGTTCGACGGCGTATGTGCAAATGTATAAACATTCAATGAGTTCCACACCCATAAATAATCTTCTTTTTCTCTGTGACACACACTGCAGCTCTTTCTCCATTAGTTCTCCATATGGAGTTTAAATGGTCTCGCACATTATTGGACGAGGGGCAATTAATCACATTAATAATATATTTTTGTCAAAACCGGCGATAGGCCCTGCAATGTTAAAGGGAATGTAGAACACTCAAAGGAGCGGGCTCATCATTCTGCATTAATGCGTTTAACATGCATAGCATCCACTTACTGCACTTAATGTTCTGAAGACAAAAGCCCAACTGTAGACAGTGTATGGTAAATAAACCTTTTGTTTTTTATGACGGTCTGTAAATGAGGTAGCTACTTTTCAGGGGGAATTCAAGGTTAAAATAAATAAATAACGCCGGTTTTTATATTAAGAACTTTGAATGTAGAACCAGATCCATTCAAGAATGCACATTAAATGCATCGCAATGTTAATAACTTGTTTTATTTCCTCAGTGCTTCAATTTCAATTTCATTTCACACACACACACACACACACACACACACACACTCAGGTACACCTCCGTGTTAATAGCCTGCTCCTCCAAACAGTGAATCATGAGACTGCATCTCAATATATAAAGTATAAAGACATGGGTAAGAGGTTTAGTTGTTGTTTGGCCAGACATAACAATGGGTAAGACGTGTGGTCTATGGGACTTTGAGCACGGTATGATTGTTGGTATCAGAAGTGGTGGCCAAAGCATCTCAGAAACAGCTGCCCTCCAGGGATTTTCAGAGACTGGTGTGATAAACAGAAACACATCCAGCAGTTCTCTGGGCAAAAACACCTTGTAAATGAGAGAGGTCAGAGGATAATGGGCAGATAAAGGCCACAAGTGCTCAAATAACAGCTGTTTACAACAGTGGTGTGCAGAAAGGCATCTCTGAATGCACATGCGCAACACGTCGAACCATGAATCCATGGGTCCATTCTGTCTTGTGTCAACGACGAAGGGTGATGGTGGTGGTGTAACGTTTTCTTGGCACACATTAGGCCCCCTAAAACCAACTGAGCATAATTTCAATGCCTCAGCATGTCTAAGCATTGCTGCTGACCATGTGCATCCTTTCATGACCACAGTCTATCCTTCTTCAAATGCATACTTCCAGCACAATAATGGACCAGGTCACAACAAGCACGCATCATCTCAAGCTGGTTCCACGAACATGGCATTGACTTCAGTTCAATCCAATGGCCAATGCACAGCGGCCAGAACTCAATCCAACAAAGCACCTTTGGGATGAGGTGGAATGGGAGGGTTGCAGCATGTATGCGCAGCTGAAAGATAGGCAGGAACTGCCCAAAATCCCTAAGGAATGTTTTTAGCACCTTGTTGAAACCATGTAGTAAAGAATTTAGCCTGTTCTGGAGGCAAAAGGATTCTACCCATTATTAGACAGGTGTACCTTATGAAGTGCCCACATAAGTAGTGGTATGAAGTGGTTTATATTGTCAATTCTGTTGTTAGGTAACTTTTCACCATGCTTTGGAAACAGTTGTATTTGTCATACCAATAAAGCTCCAGTTAAAATGAACTGAAAATGAGCTGAATATTTCTGGCCTCCTGATAGGTCAGGTCTCTGATTGGCAGTTAAGAGGTTAAGTGATATGCAGATGAGGGGGGGACGGGGCCTACCTGCTGCAGCATGACGGCCTGCTGCTGCTGAAGCAGGGCCTGCAGCTGCTGAGGGGACAGAACCTGCTGCTGGAGGATGTGCTGCATCTGCTGGGGGGTGATGACCTGCGGACTCATCATGGCCACCGACACGGGCACCTGGGGGGGGGGGGCAGGGAGAGAGAGAGAGAGAGTTACAGAACTGAGAAACTCAACACCTACAGGGGAGGAGGGCGGTAACCTGGAGCTGTGAGCTAGAGCATTACAACACTGATAAACCAATACGCTGATGCCAGATACACCTGTAACACACAGAAAGAGAGGGAGAGGGAGAGAGAGGGACAGAGGGAGGGAGGGAGGGAGGGAGGGAGGGAGAGAGGGAGAGAGACAGAGAGAGAAAGACAGCATACCAACTGCAGCTAAGCTTGTCTGTCACAGCCACCCCCCACACACCCGAGACAGCCCTACAAGGCTCTACACCGGCCTGGAGGAAAGGAGGGAGAGAGGAGGGAGAAAGAGGGAGATCTGCAGCCAGCAGACGGTGCTTCCTGACAGCCTTGAAACTGACGTTCCACGCATTTCACCTCCTCGTCCATCAGCTCAGCAAAAGCAGAAAGTGTGTTACTTTCTCCCTTCTCCCTCTTTACAGGACCCCTCAAACTCCCTCTGGCACCCCTGCCTGTGATCTAAGTGTGTCGTCGTGAAGTAATTTAGCTTCTTCACTGGACTCGCTCAAAAGAACAAGAAGTCCAGGTGTTGAAACCCCAGGTAAACGCAATAAAAAAAATTTTTAAAAGCCATTGTGTTAGGCTGATTTCTGAAACACTTCTGCAGACTGTTGAAATTTGCATTAGTAGCACTTATTAGTGTAAGTGTTCTTTTGAAACTGTGTGACCGCTCGCTTGGTTAAGTGCAAGAAATGTTAAGTGCTAAATCAAATCTTATAGACATAAAGTACTTTCATCATCAACAGAGTAAATTTGGTCCCTACTGGATGTGGAAAAAAAAAGAAACCCTCAGAGTTGATTTAAAGCTGAATTTGGCAGTGCAGTTCGCAACATTTCACACATCTGAATTTTTCATCATCCCACTATACTTGTTACCACATTAAACTCACAAAAGCTAAAGAAGTTGCATATATTACTCTAAATAGCGTGCTGAACATAGTTCTCATTTATTTACACATTGTGTTTCTTGTAGTAGTGAAACCGTAGGTTTTGGAAACAGCAGAAAGGGGGCATAAAAATAGGTTCCCCCCACAATAAATGCACAATTCTGAAGCACACCTTTTGAGATAATCAAGATTCTGTAAAATTATTTACTATCATTTGTACAGTGGTGGGTTTTCGAATATGTATTCCTATGAAAATAAACGACACTCATAAATAATACATCAATAATCCAGTGGCAGGTTATGGCATGATTAAAAAAAAAAGTCAGAATGACACACTTTAAGAAACTCCAGGAAGGGAGAGAACCAGATGTGTTGAATTACTGTTTATAGAGGGGAGTACGCAGGTAAAAGTCTACGCTACACATAAGGTTTATTTTTTCCTTTTCCGTGAATCAGCCAGAGGCAAAATGCAGACCCTCTCCAACAAGTTGTTTAAAAAATTCATATCATTTTCGGATGCAAAAAAAAAAAATCAAAATACAAGCTGTCAAACTGTACGGGAACAATGCTGCCAAAATAACACTAAGAAAAATATTGTTCTGTGTGGAGGCTTGTGTGGATCAATAAAAGCAGCTATGCAACTTTGATGGCATTTTCCCTTTGAGTCCCTGTGCATACTAAGTGCGAAACATACATGATAACATTTGTATTACCTCCTACAAATACTTCACTCACTGTTAAAACCCGAATTGGAAACAAACTCAGAAAATGTATTTTCCAGAGAGAGGGAGTCTGCAACTGTAGAACTAAATGACAAAAAATAAAGCTCCTGAGTTTTTCTATGATTAAACACTTGAGAATATTAATTTGAACTCATTATAACTGTTTAACAGACATGCTAGGAGCAAAGTGAATGCATTGTGCTATTGTGCCAATACTGTCATAAGCCTTTTAGTCAAACTACCAGTAATGCTTGTATTAATGTACTCATATTTAATCTCAGGAAAACATGAAGCATGTACATATTTCTTTTGTCACATAAAAGGCACTGGCTTTCAAAAAAAAAATTTTTGAGCAAACTGCACCCACAAAACATTTTTCAAAATACGCACATGCCATGCCATGCTGACTTAAGAGGTCAATTATAAGCCGACTGAAACTGTCTTTCAGACATTTTCTATTTGCTCGTGCTTTCAAAATAAACCATTCGTCTCTCTCAGATTCCTCTGTTTGTTTATGACATCATCCCTAATAGGGATTTCCACGTTTTAAAGAGGCCAGCAAGACACTGCTAGACACAGCTAATCAAGCCGCTTGGATTATTTCACACACATCCTCCCCTTCTTATGCCCTGACATGTCCTTGTTTTTCTTTGCTCCCCAAACTTAAGTTCCCCTCCTCTTTGATTAGCCGAAACACTTCCACGGTCACTACACATTTTTCATTTTAGAAGTCATTATGCATTAGCGGTCTTGATCGCCTAGCTTGACTAATCCTGATGAACTGGAATCACGGCTGAAGGTCAAACTCCATCCCCGGCACGCATTCGCATTCAGCGCCAAACCTGCGCCGCTCTTCATTAGCGAGTCAGCCCAGAATGCAACGGGAGGTGGGCATCTCCCGCCCTCGTCAGGAAAGCCGCGCGAGACCGCCCTCGTGAAAAAAGCCGCTAAAGTGCGGAAAAGAATACGACTCCGCGCGGCGTGCGTTCGGACGAGACGCACTCTTAACACCGTCAGTGTCGTTTTCCCTTAGAACACGGCTACCTATAACAAGGCCCTGGGACAGATTAAAGTAACAACAGGAAATGATTTGCATAAACAGACAGGCATATTTATATAAAGCCTACAATAAGGCCACATTCATCCAATCAGCCACGAAATACACGTTCAAAACTCTCTTTCCCATGACTCTCTGCAACAATGTAAGAATGACTGACAACGAAAGCACCGATGGTGTTGTCAGACACCATCTACACCACATATTAAAAAAAAAAACAGCTGCATTACATAACTGCAGGAAAATAAGAACAATATTCATTTCTGCAAACAGGAGGTCCCCCTTCTCTTGACAAAGAGGAAAACATCCAACAACAAACGTGAGAAAGGAGGGTTATTTTTTCCCCCGCTTTCGTTTAGCTTTTTAGTGGAGTGATGGATGATAATCATCTTTATTTCATTTCTCTCCCAAACAACAAAAAAGGAGGCAGGGAATAGGCTTGGCCCATTCATCCTGAGTGCCACACAATGCTAATTCCAGCATTTAACTGCATGGTTTTCTGTCTGATGTATCAGGGGTTGAGAGATGAAAGAAGATAAGTAATTGCACCCCTGGTTCTTATTCTTCACTGACAACCCATAAATTTAATTTTACACACACATTCATTTACATTTTCAAGTATATGACATGATAATTGCCAGAATATTACACCTCCATTGCAGAGGACACTGCCAGGGTCTGATTGACAGGTGTGCTGAATAGAGGGGAATGGGGGTTGAATTGCACCCCCCCCCCCCTCTCTATCTCTCTCATCCCTGTCTCTCTCTCTCCCTCCCCTCTCTATCTCTCTCTCTCTGCCTTCCTCTCTCCATCTCTCTCTCATCCCAGTCTCTCTCGCCCTCCCTCTCCCTCTCCCACATTCTCTCTCATCCCTCTCCCATCCACTCTCTCACCATCCCTCTCTCTCTCTCTTTATCTCTCTGTCTGTCACCATCCCTCCCTCTCACCATCCCTCTTTCTCCACCTCTCTCTCCCTCTTGCTCTGTCTCTCTTTCCTCTCCATATATCAACATCCATCTCCCTGCCCTTTTCACACTGGCTGTACAGTAAAATGCCACAAAACAAGTGCATCCGTTACCCGAGGAGGATAAAGAAACGAGCGTTAACACCAGATGCTCATCAGTGACATCATCACTCTCCAGCAGCATTAATTACAGAAGAGACTTCAGGCTTTTGAGAAGAGCCTCCTATTCTCAGTGATAATGCCCAGCATTGGTATTTAAATTAGCACAGTAAAACGCACCTGTGCTTGATGGCTGGGTGCTGCGGTGGCCCAATGACCAGTTATCTATTTATTTACTGTATGTCGGGGGAGGAGAGCCTATCGCTCCACCTTGCTGTTATGGCGCCAAGGTTGGAGTGTAGAACAAAGACCTTTAGATGGGACCCTGATGAGAGAACATCATCGGCCCTCTCAGAAGAACAGCTGATCGTTAGGCAGCTCTCTGTGCTTCTGGAGTCGGCAGCGAGCCCCTTCCTGACAGACAAAGGTCAAATACCACAGAGGGTCAGACGAGAGAGAGAGCGAGAAAAAGAGAGAGAGGCATAGCACAGCATCCAGACTCTAATCCACAACGTTGGTATATGCTTCTTAATAATGGTTTCTTAATACACTTAAAAACTGCAGTGCAGTCTGTAAGTATTTGGACAGTGAAACAATTTTTGTCGTTTTGACACCTTATATACCAGCACATTGGATTTGAAATAAAACAATGAACATTATTTTAGGGGAGCAAAAGTAACAGGACAATTGGCCGCTCAGCTGTTTCTCTGGCCAGCTGTGTGTCTCTGCATCAATAGTACATGCACAAGAAATCTAACAAAAGGTCCAGAGTTGATTCTTAGTGTGAAATTCGCATTCAGATTTTGTCCAAATAAGTGTCAATGCGAGGAAAGCAGGCCATCATGAGGCAGAAAAAACTGAGTAAGTCCATCCGAGACACAGCCAAAACACAGGGCGCGTCAATTCAACTCAATATTATTTGTATAGTGCTTTTTACAACGGGCATTGTCACAAAGCAGCATTACAGAGTCCCGGGCCTGAACTCCCCAAAAGCACGCCTAGGGCGACTGTGGCAGAGAAAGACTCCCTGGTTGGTAAGAGGAAGAAGCCTTCAGCAGAACCTGACTCAGATTATATGGGAAGCCCATCTGCCGCTGGCTGGCTGCGGTTAATTGGAAAAAGGCTCATTAAACAACACATGCATAATAATCAGAAAAAAAATGACAGTACATGCACATCAAAATCAACAGTTTGATACATCGTTAGGAAGCAAGAATGCACTGGTGAGCTCAGCTACAGGAAACGACTTGGTAGACTGCGGAACACCACTGCTGTGGACGACCGAAGAATACTTTCGATTGTGAAGAGAAATCCCATTTCAACTGACGAGCAGATAGACAATACTCTTCAGGATGTAGGCATAGACGTTTCAAAAGACTACCATAAAGAGTAGACTACACCAGCATAACCTCAGACGGTTCATTGCAAGACATAAACTTCTCGCATGCCTCAAGAACAGAATGGCCAGGTTGGAGTTCACGGAAAAGTACATAAAAAACAACTGTAGAGTGCTGGAACAAAGTCTTACAGATGAGATGAGTATTATCTTGTACAGGCCAGGCAAAGGATCACCAGGAAATATACCCAGTGTCTGATGATATCTATGAGTCACAGACATCACCAGCAGATGTACCCTACAGATGTACAGAAAAACGTCATAAAAAATAAGTAAACCAGCTCTGGATTTTAAGCTGTGATGTACACAGGGTGGAGTGAGCTGCCCGTCCACTCAGCAGGGAAAGGCACTTGGTGCCACACATACTGTATGGCTAAATAAAGAGAAACATAAAAGAGAGGGGGGGGGGGGGTAATTGGTTCTGCTCCTTGGCAGAGTCTCTTCAGTGCTAATTAAGGTGTAAGACTATTTTTTTCTGGTGAACGAGATTGGAATTCCTCCACTGTCCTGTTAATTCATCTCAATCCCGGTTTCCCCCAGGGGGGGGAGGGGGTGCCTGCCCGGCACAGACCTCCGCGCAGACTGCCCTCCTGACCCCTGCCGTCTCCTCCGCCCGACGCCGCTAATTTACTCACCAATTAATGGCGGCGGTTCCAGGGTGGGCGGGGCCTTACTGCCGGGGACCTCTGCTCGGTGAGCCCCCGGAACTGTAGGCCCCCCCGGGGATGAGTTTACCTAATCCAGCCGGTTTGTGTGGTACCCTCTCGCCTCTCCCCCGCCAGGCACAGACTGGCCAGATTAGGAGGTCCAGAGGTCCCGGCTGCTCCAGAACACCAGACACCAGGCAGGTAGATTACAGAAATAAACCTACTGCTACAGCTTCATCCCTTTCCCTTTGTAAAATCCCTGTATACAGAGCTGTACAGTCAACACCGAGCCTAAACAAACACAGGCACGCAAGGCTGCTCCATCACCTGCTTCTGCTGCTACTGTTCTACAGCTAAAAGTGTGCGATAATTCACCTGCTTCTACTAGTAAAGGTGTGCACCATATCACCTACTTCTACTACTAAAATGTGTGCTAATCCCCCTGCTCCCACTGCTAAAGGTGTGCGCTCCATCTGGATGAATATACCAGCCCTAAGAAAATCAAAGTAAATAAACCATAAATCAGATTATCTGATGAAACAAGCTCGTTAGTAAAACCAGACACTTTGGATCTCAAAAGAATTTGTTCACTGAACTTGTAATACAAGAGCACAGGGGGAAGAAAAAATGCAAATAAAAAAAGGTTTTTTTAAAACGACAGCGCGAGAAGGACTGCAATTTATTTTTTCGGTTAAGAATTCTGAACTTGTTTTTCACCCCTCAACACCCCCGAGTCGTTCCCGCGCGCGGCCGCAGATGCTGTTTTCAGTGAAAGGTTTCCCCGTGTTACAGGTAATGGGGAGACCATTAGGTCAGGCTCTTCATTGCCTGACACGCAGTAAATTACAAGTGCTTCAAGCAGTTGGGTGAATTATAGTTCATCACTTGGAAAGGCTTCCCACTGCCAGGCTACCCGTATCAGATCTGCCAGTTAGGATCCAATTAACACTCTGGCCGGAGTAATCAGATTGGCTGGCGCCGGACCGGTGTAATTCCTTTATTGCTTCCATGCATCTTCTGTCTGTAGGTAAATTTGTTGCCGCAACATCAAAGCTCTGTATCACTCTCGCCGCTCGCCCCGGGGGGCTGGGTTTCAGCTCCTTTTCCGCATGGCAGTGATGAACCTCTCCTGTCCCCGCAATTTACCAATCCTGTCCTGCAGGTACGGCGTTCCGGAAAAGGAGGAGAAACGCTCCTGCTTCCTGGCGGTTTCACAACGAGCGACGAACACGAGGCTACCCGAGCGGAATTTACAAGCGTTTCCTGACAAATGTCAAAAAAACGGTCTCTTCGTTGGGAAATGAAAAACACTCCCTGAAAAAACCACCCTCCCCTACACACACATACACTAAATAATTACTAAATTTTAACAAAAAATGATCAAAGAAAATGAGCAAAATAAGGATAAGATGAAAGCTCTTACCTAGCCTTACGGTAATATTATTGTTGTACTGTCACATTATTGGAAGTAAGAACAAAACTATTTGCGATTTCAAATCTCCCATTGTCGTTTTTTACACACAACACGGCGTTTGTGACGAGCGCAGTTGTGTGCTTTTGAAAGAGAAGTCCTCCCAGGTGGAGCGCTCAGTATTCCTGTGACACATTTGTTTCCCATAAAACATTTAACTGGGCCTGAAACTGCAGAGGAGATTGAATCAGTACAATTTATTGCGTTTATAATAATTTCACAGCATTCCTCAACATCGGGTCCTTCCGGGGGGAGAAAAAAAAGATTTAACGAAGCTAAATAACAAACAACATAACAAGGACATTTAAAGTGAATGACCCATGTAAGGATAGCCTGTAGTTTATTGGTTTATAGGTAGTGGATATGAATAACATTAAAGGGGATAAATACGCGTTTCACAGTTTTATATTATCCAACGTCTTTCTCCTCTATTGTCAGGTGAAGTGACAAGGTTGAAATGAAAGTGGGTAACATTTAATTAGGGGGATAATTACATGCATCTTTTGATTTTTATTGCAAGGATACGGGTATTATTGGACACAAACACCCACAGAATATTAACTGACCAGCAGCTGTCTGGGGACTGTGTGCCTAATCCAAGAGCTGTAAATAAGTAAATCCTCTTATACATTTTATATTGCATCAGCAGAAAGAGGCAGCTATTATATAATATTGCGATAAATATGTATATGTTATCCAAACACACGCTTATGCCAAAGACAAATAAGCATTTATTTAAATAATACAAAAATTTGTGGAAAATACAAATACAAAGCAGTCGCACTTCCACAGCCGAAAAGGTGAACTGCCGGCGTTTATTTTTAATAGGACGATCCGCAACGGTTTAAAATAAAGCGCTACGGCTTATTAACTCCAAATTCAGTGTGCATGCTATTCTCCATGTTTATTAGTGAACCTGAAATGTGTTGCTAGCCAACAGTGTTTTCTTGTGGTTCTGGGGATGCTACAGCCGCACGGCACCATGGGACAGATTCCTGTGACTAAGGGAGCAGTTTACTACGCAGAATGCTCTTTAATTTGCTTATTTGCATTTCTTGCTCAAATTGTGAGTCAGACATTTAATTCGTTGTTTTGATTCATGGACTTGCAGCTTGGAAAAGCAAGTATTAGCAGTCTAAGTGATTACACAATGTTGCAGTGTGCTCTGAAAACTGGGCAACAGTGGTATCAAAAAGTTTGGTAATCTAGCTCATTATGACCTTTACTACTGCGGGCAAACATGATACATACTACAGATACTACATTTTCTGAGTTGTTAATATATCTTATTCACTCATATCCATCGCAGCAACACCCAAGGAACATTATGCAGCCAGCCAGTTGTGATCACTGACACACAACACACAGCCAGTCAGTTGTGATCACTGACACACAACACTCAGCCAGTCAGTGGTGGCTCCTGACACACAACACTCAGCCAGTCAGTCGTGATCACTGACACATAATGCACATTGTTAATTCATCATGAAATAATGGCTGTGTTATTATTATAGTATTATGAAGAATGCCACACCATGTTCAAGATGTATTTTTCTCCTTAATGCACATTAAAATCACTGATGATTCAGCAGAGTGCAAAAACAGAGTGCAAGCTGAGACATAAAATGATTCTTACAGATCATTTCAGAGGCACTGCACTAAAATTCCTGCAATCCACAATTTCTCAATCTCACTATACCCTTCCCCCCTCTCTCTCTCGCTCTCCTCCGATTGTGCAAAAGTTGTTTTTATTTTTTTTCCCCTCCCCGATACATTTTCTCTATTTATTATTTGTGTTTTAAATGTCAACGTATGACCGTGCGTTGAGATATTGGCAGGACGGCAGAGTCTGAGAGAGAGAGAGAGATGAAGCTGTTGTGTGCCCAGGGAAATCCTCTCGTGGGCAGGGTGTGATGGTGCGGGGATTTACGGGGAGAAGCAGGCGTTTATTGTGGGCTCCCGCGGGTTTATTGTGTAATAACAGACCTGTCACATTACGCAAATACGGCGAGCGGCACCGCGTCGCCGTGCCGCCGCCGCCGCCGCGGACCGCGAGACGGAATTAGCCGAGCGAAAGCCTTTAGACGCTAATGCTATGCGTAATTACAGCCGAAAGCCCGGCGCACTCTGGATGCTTGTGTACAAAGTCATTTACGCCGCGCGATCTACGCACGATTTCCTTCCCCCTTCCCCTGCGCTATAAAACGCCCAGGCTTCTGCGCCGGCACCTTCACGCTCTATTTAAACCGCCCGGCCTGTTTCCCAACTCCTCCGATGATGTACTGAAGCGACACGGTTAAAATTATTTACACGTTTAATTTTTCATTTATTTTTTTTTAAATGGGGGAAGGTTGGCTTTAAGCACGACTAGAGTGATAAACACACAGACACAACAAAATTAGGCCACTGGCTGTGACACATGGGAACCACATTTGGATTCAGAATAATGTATGCAGTCCAGGAATGTAACTAACTCGGTTGTAAGTTATTTTAAGACACCTCTCCCCATAATAAACCTGTTTTGAGTGGGATGAAAAATGGCAAGCTAATGCCGTATAAACGATACGCAACACTAACACAAACAGCTGGCAGGCAACGTTCATCAACCATCTAGGCAGCTAAAACAGTCGCCTTCACCAGGTGACTGTGCAAGAAGGTTCCGCCAGTGAAAAATGACATTAACACTGGCTGGCTGACAGTGATGCAATTATGTTAAGTTAACTAGATTTACACTAAACACCGTTATAAACTGTCAGGTTTGATGTCAGTAATCAGTCTTCACCTCTGACAGCGTTACCTCTCCCATTTTCTCGGTAGGGGACCTACAGCAAGATGTGCTGGTGAGATGGAGAACATGTGTGTTTGGTAGGGGAAGCGCACAGCACAATGCTCAGTGTTAATTTAACTCTGACAGTGTACACGTGGCCCCCATTGGACTCAAATAAACAGTTTGATCTGAATTAACACTTGGCACGTGGGGTTATAATTGGAACACTGTGTGGGGTTATAATTGGAAGACTGCATGCTCAAATCTCAGACATGTGTTACCCTAGTGCTACACATCCAGCCTGAACGGCTTTCATTAAAAAATGAAGAAAGAGGAAGAGAATGGTTTGAACATTTTGACTCATGAAAACACCTTTAAATTTCTATAAAGTTTTCCAGACGGTTTTACCATTTTATTTTGTAAAAAAATGATACAGATGTTAACAAAATTAAACAAAGGTAATGTGATGCTGACATCACTGAAAGTAACTACATCTGAAAATTAAGGACTGAGTCATTTTATTTATCCCTGATCTGCAAAAACAATTCTGCCTGCCTATGAATGGGACTATTCTTTGCTTTTCCAGACAATCGCAACATTAGGGTGCATGGACAGAATATGGGGACGATGTATCCACGTATATAAGTCTCCATGTATACATTTAAGCTATGCAAGGGAATATCGATGATACAACAACAAAAGCAAAAACAACAACAATATGCATTCACCCAAATAAAATAATCTGTAAGAGCCATTAGACAATGATTCCTGATACATGAATGGGTCAATAAAACAGTAGAACTAAAACCCTGGAATAACTGTACATGCCGTAAATTGTAAAATATATGCATATGTAATAAATTAAATTTAATAACCTTCATATGTTGTGAAAGGTATTTTTGTTGGTTTTAGTAAACATATGTAATCAGAGACAGTGGATATGTTAATACAGGACAGACCTACAGATGCATGAAATAAATCCACTGTGGTCTACGTACTCGCCTCATTTTGTATTGATTCATAACAGGAGGATATGCATAAACCGAATAAATTCAAATATTCAATATTTGCGAATTCTCTGGTGTTATAGGAACCACAGAACTGGTCATGGGCCAATGGGATTCCGAGTCGCTTCACGCGCTGTACATACGCACGTTCAAAAATACCCCACCGTGACGAAGCCAGCGTGCAGTAAAGCGTTTTGGCAGAACTCGCACCTATTTTACAGCAGAGAGAAACAAACATTCCACCTCCAGGGCCTAAAAGTATTACTTAGCCCTCGTGCTACAATCGATATACACAATGTGCACTTAACCGGCTGATTAAGGCGGGTGGTGTCGTGACCTCACTGAGACTGTAGGCCGGTGGATAATACTTCTAAATAAAAAGCGCAAGCAGAAATGCCTCAGGCCAAGCACAAACCAGCCAGAGTCATTAGCGCTGACCTCACGGATTACCCCAAGATGAAAGATCAATGACTAAGCAACAGCAGCGCTGACATCATTTAAATCATTACCAAAGTACTGTAAAGCTAGCAATGGCAGTAGTGCGATGCTAACAACGCTGAGTTTATATGCATTTTTTTACCAATATGCATTCTTTTAGACTGCGCAGCCTAAACTCAATCCCTAGTGGGTTTCATCTTTTTACTTGTTTTCTGTTCCCTTTTCTCCCCAAATTTGGATCGGCTGAAAGTAATCACCATCCTGCCCGGCACTGTTATCTGGACTGCTGCTGAAGTCCTTTATTAAATGGGGGCCATCGTGATTTTTAAGGAAGTTTTTAAGTTCAACAGTTCTGGATTAAATCTGAACAATACCAGCAGAGCACCCATGCCTCTGTAGTGTTTGGTAATCTGATTACACCATGTGACGTAACTGCACTGGTGAAGGGATTCTCTCCTTCACAGGGATTTGAACAGAACGAGGCCTTGTTTATTAGATATCAGGTGACTGCAGGTATGATTTGGTGCTCAACATTGAGGAGCTATGTCTGCAGATACAGGCGTCTTCCCCACTTTCCATCTATGGCCTAAAAACAAAGTTCTGAGAAAACAAAGAATTTAGAAAAATACTGGCCAAAAAAACAAAAACAAAAAACATCTACTGCACGCACTCCTATGGACTAATGGTGTTTACGAGTTATGAACTGAACTTAAATCCTCAGGCCCTTTTGTCATTTCTGTTTCTGATATTCCAGGCAGCCTATCTGGCACATTTGGAAAACACCGGAACTAGAGCTGGGAAGCCTTCAATAGCCAGACAATAGCCTGTATCGGAAAACCATGGAACAATACTGAATAACATGGGAACATTTGTAATGACAGCCACCCTCTATAGTCGATCTTGTTTATTTGATTTACTGCAAAAAAGCATGCATATCATTTTTTGGTTCCATTACTCCATTAAAGAAGGACAGTTTGAGAAAGCAACACCCTTTCCCAGCTCTGTCACGCTTGCTTTACAGGCTATGCATCGTCAAAAACTATGCATTGTCATTCCTGTCAATTTAAAACACTGGGCCAGCTTTAAGTCTATTTCAGCTTAACAGAACCAACCGAAATGCTTGGTTGAGTGAAATAAATATTCTGTGCAGCTGTAAATGAATTTATTTAAGCAAAGAAGAACATCTACTCTCTCGAAAAGAAGAAGGCGTTTTAAGAAAGTCTTGGAAACCGCAATCCTTCCCCTTTAGACCCTACATGTCTGAATCTAATGAGCATTAATTAATTAATGCTGAATTAACAGCGTGCAGTCAAACTCTCGGTCAGACAGCTGTTAGTGGCGAGAAGTGTGCAGTGCAAACCTGAACGTGTCATAGCGCTCAGAACAACGTGAAATTTTACCGCAAAATGCCACAAATATGGAAGGCAACGTTTCTACAAAGTAGTGCGGTTCCTACCAATATTTCCAGTTTTAAACTACAAATTTTTCCTGTTTTAAACAACTCATTTGCATAATCAGAATAAGCCAATCTAAACCATTTAATGGAAGTCATCGAGCTGCCCTTGCAAACCGTGTCTTGCTCCCATGCATAATTAGGTACACAGGGGTGTGACTCCAATTGAAGGTGTCGTCATTGTAATACTCTGTGAAAATATTAACGATGAGGTTAACTCCAATTTTCTCTTCTGTAATTAAATGCACAGAGCACTAATGAGGTAACCTACTGTTCCTTGATAGCACTTATTAGTTGAGAGCAGAGCACGCTCTCACACTGCAATTTAGACCTAAAAATAAAAGCTTAAAATATTTTAATTGTTGACATTATCAAAAGGCAGCTGAAGAGATCTTACAACGGACGGCATTGTTGTCGTGTTTTTTGTCTCATCTGAAGGAAAAATTCTCTGCTGAACAGGGTCACAAGAGGAATGCGTTAAAAGCTGCATGGATGTGACCTTATCCACACCAGTGACAAGCAAATAAAGACACCATTGTATGAAAAATCAATACGGCAAATTATACTTGATGAGATAAACTGACAGCTAGACACAAAAGAATTAGCTAGGCGGAATTAGCTTCCTTTCAACAGAGCATTCTTCAGATTAATACACTCTTGTACTTCAGTGGAACTAATAAATGAGAAATATATTTAATAAATTAAACAGACTGCTATTCAAACCAAATAAAAGAAAACAGTTTCACACTGGCTGGAATGCATACATTCACATATGCACAAATGCAGGAGCACACACACACACACACACACACACGTAGACAGACACATACACACACACACACATGCAGACACACACAAAACCTGGTGTTCACGGGGCATGGCTTATATCAACAAATATATCTCTTCGCTACCTGTCTACAATGCACATGCTGTTCCAATGACTGTTCCAGAAACTTCCACGGCCTCAATGAGCACTCTAAACCCTCTGACATTTCGCCGCTTCTGAAATAATAATTCACACTGTAAAAACAAAATTCCTGTGGAAACATGCTTAGCTTTCGAATGCAGATAAAATAAGACCCTGGTTGACTGCAGGCGCTGCCGGGGCTGGAGAGGCTGATTTCGGGGGGGGGGGGGGGGGGGGGCGCTTTAGCACGTTCACACCGTAACGCAGTACAGCACGTCTCTTTCATGATTAAAAGTCAGACGACGCTCAAGGCACGAAGCTGTCTCGAGGTTTCAAACAAAAAAACCTTGAACAAACAACCGAAATACGAAGATTAAAGGGTCGTCCATCACTCGTACATTCAAAATTCACAAGCTTTAATGCCCCATATATACAATATGAAGACACTAATGCCTTGTGTATGCGCCAACATGCAGATTTATGAAGCCATGTCATAATTTGACAGAATATAGCACTACGCCTCCATCAGACCTAGCAGCTACACCCAGCAAAGGTAAGGGTGGAGGTTAAAGGTGAACAGAGTCCTGCACAGATCATAATCTCTCTACACAGTGAATTTGGTTCAAGGTGAGGATGAAGGTTAAAGGTGGGCACAGAGTCCTTCGCAGGTAAAAGGAGCACAGCGAATTAATTTTGGGCTGCTTGCTGATCTGCCGCCGTGAGCGGCCACGCGGCTAGCAAAACCAGCAGCCAGCTAATGGCCCATCATCAGCACATGCCAGACGCGAAACTGATAGCGAAGTTAGCGCAGGCGGGTGTGATGAGGATCAGATGTGAGAACAGTTGGATAGTTGGCGACTGGTGGAGGGGTGGAGGACTGAGAGCTGGCACAGTGGGGGCGAACTGGTGTGTTTAGTTTTGGGGGGGGTGCTGGTTTATAGGGGCTGTCCAGAGCTACAGAGGGCCAGGGAGGTAATGGAAGGGGGGTGGGTGGTGGTTGGGGGCTTCTGGAAGGAGTTCACGAGGGTTATAAGGGCTTTGGGGAGCTATGAGACACACCTTAACAACAAGGAGCCTCTGTCTACAGTGCAGAGAATGGAGGCCCCGTCCAGGAGCAGCTGGCCGCCAGAAACGTCTCAAAACACAGCTTTTAGAAAAACAACAAGAAAAAAAAACAACTTCCTTTTCTTCTGCTAAAAAAGACGGGCTGCTAGAACAGCAAGCCAGTCACCTCTCAGGAGGACGGGGTCCGCCGCGTGGAAAGGGAAGCGGCTCGCGTTAGCGCCAGCCGCTCGCTGACGCTGAAGCGAACGACGGGTCGGAAATGAAAAAGCCACGCGCGCGGACGCTGGGGGGGGGGGGCGGGGGGGAGATCACGGGGCGTGGCACTCACCTGCAGCGGACGCTGTTTGTCGTTGTTCTTTGGAGATTTCAGGCCGCCGCTCTGCTGCTGCAGGAGTAATTGTCTGGCTGTCTGTAGGGCCTGGGAAGAGAGAGACGGGGAGGAGGTGAGCGAGGCTGGCCCTCCTTACAGATGAGCTCCGTATCCTCCACAGCACAAAGTGTAGCAGGGAAAAAAACAAATCAACGGCAGCTTTGGCCACACTGCTAATGCGGAAAAGAGCAAACTTTAACAAGCTTAAAGAAACGTATGAGTAATAATAATAATGATAATCAATCATCATCATCATCATGACAATAATAAAAATATTATCTAAATTATATAATATATAATTATAAGGCTTAACAGCAATGTACAGAAAACAACAACAACAACAGCAACCATAATAATAATAATAATAATAATAATAATAATAATAATATGCAGTGTGCTGTCAGTGCCATAGCCAAAGATAAAGAGAGGCAGCCCCTCCACAGCCCTTGAGGGAGCCAGGCAGTGCCACAGCAGTGGAATTGACCTGTCTAGAGTGTGCCCCGCTCAAATGCCCACTTCTCTCCAAATTACCAGCCCATTTGCATATTCATAATATCAATTTGAGGCAGAAGCAAAAGATGTGAAGTGTTACTAGAAGCCGTAATTAAATTAGACAAATCAACATCAGATTACCTTTGAAAGCAAATTAGGCGGGAACTGGGAATTTGCAGCGTTGTGCGCTAGACTCTCAAAGGCGGAACTTAAACCCTCATTCCGTCTGTTTTCAGCGCGAAACGAAAATGTCGGCCTGCTGTTTACCTACCGGATAAAAAAAAAGAAGAAAAAAAAGGAAAATGACTCACAGCTTATTTTTAGGCACCACCGAGTTAAATGTTTCTAAGACTTTCTGATCCAACATAAATTACTAGAAGCAAAGTCAATCATAATTACGACTGCTTAAATATCCAGTAATGTACTATGGTCAATATCGGTTCTTGATATTGGCCATATGGGCAAAGGCATGTGGTCTTTCCCTCTCTTAAATTCAAATGTTAATGGGTATAGAATATCTGAGTCTGTTATCCAAAGATTGTCTACTCCTGCAGGAATGTCTGTTTATTTTATTGGCTCGGCCAAAGCTGTGATTTTGATTGTGGCCAGTCGATACCAGCAGGGTAAACAGAGTAACACAATGTAACGCCGCAATATCGTAATCCATAATCCATACAGGAATGCTGAGTTTGCCCCAAGCGGCCAACAAATGATCCCCACTTCAGACATTTACAGATCTACTGCCAGGGCAGCATCTGGTTTTCAACATTTATATGTCATATTACTCAACAATGCCTGGCTAAAAGAATACATCATTTCACACACATGAAGCGCATTTATCTTTTTATTTTTTACCACCCACAGTATCTACCTTTCACTCAACATCCCCGGAAAGGGAATCCTACTGTTGAGAGAACAAGGTGTCAACGTCCTCAGAATGGGCGGGGCTGCAACGACTTGTCAATCACTGACATGTCTGAACCAATTAAAAAAGTTTCACTCTCTGCAGAAAGACAGTGATTGGTTAAAACCGGTGAGTCAGCGATAGCATGTGCTAGCATTTTCATCTTCATGAAGCCTTGCTCTCCTGCCATTTACAGCAGTGAGCTCCTCCGTGGTCTCTTTTATTTTTTATTTCCTGTGCATTGCTCTTTATGTTTCCACCCTGGAGGCTTTTTATCCACATGAAGTGAAACCATGCTGCTATTCAGCTTATTATTTCAGATTGGTAATAACAAGGAAGAAAAGGCAATAATGGTCAGAATAAGTGATGCTACCAAAAATCAAAACTAGAGAGAGAGAGAGAGAAGCAGGAGTCTGGAGGTGGCTCGCTCTTGCCTGAAAGAACCAGAAATGTTCACCATATGCCTGAACATAGCTGAACAACAGGAAGACCGTAAAGCCACAGCGACTGCACTTCTTAAAGCTTCCACAAACAAACCAAAATATGCTGGAATATATTCAGCTCAGCTGGGCATATTCCCCTTCAAAAAGCACACACACGCACACATACGCACAAACGTACGCACACACACACACAACTACACATCCACAGCGGATGTAGAAATGACAAATGTAAAAAAAAGAAAGAAAGAAAAAAAAAAACTTTGCTGTTTTTTCATTGTGAGGAAGAAGAAAAACACTTCAGATAGTGGAAAGACACTTTTTCTACGAGAATCAAGGGGTTGTGTTTTTTCCGCCGCGCTCCGGTATCCATGGCAACAGTTTCTTTGACAGGCCTGTGCATATGGCACTACACTACCAGCTGGTGTGAACACTGTTTGAACTAGAGCATTGAGATGCTGAGCAAACAGAAAAAAGTTGCCACGTCTTAACCCTCAGGGAAGGAAGCCATCCCCTGATCAATTATGAAAAGGCAGGGAGAGGGCTGCCACTGTCTGGCTCCTGCCGGGGCCTCAGAGCAGGCAGGAAGACACTGGAAACCAGAGTAAACAAACTCCATGCAGTGGCACTGTGTCCTAACAACATTGATTTGTCTCCCCAGAAAAAGGATCGGCTGCCATTGTGGAGGGCACGGCTTTAACTTCAGGAGAGGCGGGGAGAACACGCAGAGACACAAAGACACTCAGTCACTCGCTCACACGCACACACACACACACACACACACACACAAACACACACACGCATGAGCACGCGCATACACACACACACACACACACACACACACACGCACGCATGAGCACGCACACACAGACACACACACACACAGAAACACACGCACAAACACACACACGACCAGAACACACACAGCACACACCACGTGCATGTGCACACACACAGGAGCGCACACATACATCGCAACACCACGTGCAACACTGCATACACTGCACATGCACATACGTGCGTGCATACACACATGCACATACACACATTCTGCGACTATATTGTTATAGTTTCAAGTGCTTATTCTAGGCTACAGTTTCAAAAATATTAGTCATGACTAAGGGTCTGTCCACACTTGATTGTTGTGGTTTGGTGACTGTGATAACTAACCATACCCAATTCTGCAATCTGCCTATCCACAAAATCCCCACGAGTGGAGCTAGAACACCATTCACGTGAACAAGAGCCACACCTCAATCCAGCATTACGAGTAAACAAACACGGAAACTTGTGGAAAGTCCCCCCCCCCCCCCCCCACTGTTGACAATGATCACATTCAACATAGACACAGGCCACCTGCAACTCTGGTTAATATCACAGAGCATTCAGACACTCTCTGCATCCGTTTTTATTTATTAATTTCATTCATTCAAATATAATCAGTTAAATTCCTCTAGCCTTAGCCTTTGCTAAATTTGATATTCACATCCGGAATGACATAAGACAGAAGCTACTAATGAAATCACCCCAACCAAATCACATTGTGACACGTTCAATAACTGCTTCACCTGCAGCTACAAAATCAATCGCTGATTAGCAGAAATTATGTTGGAACAGACATCGACAACATAAATCCACTGAATATAGCACTGCAACAAAAGAACCTCTCTTACTCTTCCTCTCTGTCTTTCTCTCTCTCCCACAGTCTTAATTTTTCCTTGATCTTAGAGCGGAGTGACTGCAAACCAAGATGGTTTCAATCTATCAAAGTGTAGCACACAACTTTACTGGGAAAGGTTAATCAGCTGTCTGGCAAACAGCTTTGGACAAGTAGTAATACATAAATGAATAGGCCATTTACAACTGTTCCCTGGGGGACAGTGGGAGAGAGGCAAAAGACAGGCACACTGGCCTTTCCAGCATCTACCCCTATATGTTCTGAAGTCTGAGGTATGGAGCTATTCAGTAATAAATACAGACCCAGTCTGTCACATGTATGGACCCAGTCTGTCACATGTACATGAGCCAGGCCATCACATGTACACTACCCAGTCTGTCACATGTACACTACCCAGTCTGTCACATGTACATGAGCCAGTCCATCGCATGTATGGACCCAGTCCATCACATGTATGGACCCAGTGCTTCACATGTCCACATGATGACCAGCTCCATGTATGGCATCATCACATGTACACTACCCAGTCTGTCACATGTATGACCCAGTCTGTCACATGTACACTACCCAGTCTGTCACACGTACACTACCCAGTCTGTCACACGCATATTCGGTCTCAGATGACCCCACAGCCAGCCCAGACAGACAATCCGGCAGGAGACACTTCCAACGAATTACTATGAATTACTCCGCCACTGCCAAAGACGCGGGATTGAACTCTCTGGCTTCTTCCAAATGTGTGTGTTTAGCACCTCGCGCCACTTCTATGAGCAGGGTTGCAAATAAACTCATGTGTCACACGAACACGTTCTACTTAAACTGCCAGCTACAGTCAAAATTACAGGTGTTTAATTCAGCATTTGTCTATCACGTCTTGCCAATTCTATCTCTTTTGTCTGTTGATAAAATAGCGCCCAGCACCCTATTTTACAGTGCAAAGAGCCGTAATGGCAGTATGCACCAGTTGCCTTGTTTTGAATACTGAAAAGAGCCGTACAGCGAGTTTGAGCCCTATCCCATTCGCTGTTAACGGCAATTACTGTGTTTTGAAAATGCGCATGGCATGATGGGAATGGCTTTGAATAATTACAGAAAAACTGAAGTTGTTTGTTTTCTAAATGATCAAAATGAGTCATTAAATTATTTAAGAACATTGTAGATTTTTAAAAAAACAACAGTTGGTTGTGGGTTGTGGGTGAAATGATGCACAGACACCGCTGTCAGAGTAGGCGAGAAAGAAATAAGACAAGTTGCAAAACTAAACATCACCACAGATGTACAGTACACACAAAACATTTCAGATTGCTAAAAAAAGTCCACATTGTTAATGCAAAACGAAAATACAGAATCTCGCACTGATTACGGAACTGTGTAAAAGCACAATGGCTTCCCACTGGTTTAAACGATTCTATGTCACACACATAATTGAACATTATCCATGTTTATCAAAACCTCTGCAACAGAAATGATGTCATTTCAAAAGCATTATGAACGAATATACCAACCAACCAATATATTTGTAGAGAATTATGCATAATTGCTCATTTAGGAAATGATCTTTGGTTGTCAAATACTCTTTTCCCAAATCAGGTTTAATTAAATCCTTTGCCAAGTGGTCTCTGATAGTTATTGTAACAAGTAAAAATAAAAATATGTAAAGAATTCTAATAACAGTTACTAAGTAGGCCTACTTATCAAACCAAACTTTTATTAAGTGCTCATGTCAGTGAGACTGTACAGTGCAACACAGCACCACCTCTGTGAAATATTCAGCATTAATGCAACTGGAGTTGTAATGTACTGGAGTTTATATGGGGTAAAATGAGGAAGTGGGGACAAATGCACTCCATCAGTGTTGATTTAACACTGAACACTTTCTGCATAAGGTCTCAGTAAGGACACAACTGATCTCCAGAAACATGAGCGGCCAACACCATTTATCATCATTAACAGAATCGCGGTCCATTCGCGTGATCAGAAAAACCATGGAAAGAAATGGACGACAACGCTCACCGCAATTTAAAAAAACGCTATACTGAGGCTGAAAAAGCAACCAGGCAAAGTGCCTTAGAGGCAGCCACCCCACAGGCTGACAGGAAAAGGGACTTCTGCAGTCGCTACCCTATTTACCGGAAAAAAAAAAGGATGAAAAAAAAGGTCAAGAAACTTCCGTCAGAACTTTTGTTGCCAAGCTACGCGCCGCCAAAACACGGAGAACGCGTCCATTTAACCCGGGTTGCCTGGAACCTTCAAACGAGACGGAATGACATCCCGTCCTATTAATACCCTCCGCGTATAAACAGAGCGGCGTGTGACGGATTCTTGAGAGCGCCGGGGCTAAAAAATCTCTCACTCCAACATAAATAACAAGGCCACTCAGAGGCATATTTGATGTTGATATTCATCGCTGAGGAACAACAGCGCGGCTCGGGCCTTCTTATGAAAATAGATTCAGCCCAAATGGATCCGCTGTAATTGGTTGCAGATAGCGAGGTCAGGGGAGGGAGGAAAAAAAAAAAAGAAAAGAAAAAAAAGAAAAAATGATACAGGCGACCATTATGTGAAACGCTGAGAAACAAGCCTGTTTACACAGACAACTCCTGGCTACGCTAATGGCTGAGCGCTGGGGAGAGAAAAAGGCAGACAGCGGGGGGAAAAAAAAAAAGCCAGGCGCTCCGAACGTTCCCTCTCTCCACCTGGTGTTTAAATCTACATTTATGAATAAGGGAACGGGACGGGGCAATTACTACGTGCCTTTTTAAAAAGACGTTCTGACACCGAAAAAAGAAAAGAGTAGAAAAGAGAAGAAAAAAAAAAACAGGAAATCCTTACCAGCGTGCCGTTTAATTAGGAAGTGGCAGATCAGATGGAGAAGGAAGCCCTCTAGAGGAGATCAAATTGTCTTTCTGAACAAAAGCTCTCGTTTTTTTTTAATTACAAGCGAAAATGACCTAAAACAGAGCAGATCTGAGAATGCTAACATTCCAAATACACGTGATGACGGAATGAAGAAACCACCACTGCCTGAAAATGGTGGCCTTCAGACCAACACAACTGTTCGGTGGGCTCATAACGGGCCTTGTTCTGAATGCTAGGACAACACTGACTGTATTTTCCATAACGAATGCATTATTAATGTGCTATAAAAGTGTAATTACAATATGTTGCGCAGGACTAGCGACACACTCAAGCACACCGCTGAGAACCGAACGCAAAATAAAAAGACAGACGTACACACATACCTACATTTTTGTTTCACAAGATCATACCAACCCTAGACCACGTACATTTAGTACTTCATCTCTTATGATGCTGGCAAAATATCAAAAGAAATTCTGTTGATCTTGCCTATCTCTGGAAATTTTCAACAGAACATGCTAATAACGTAGTCATACAAAATGCAGAGTTATGTTCTAAATATCATAGAACATTGATAAATATTGTTTCTTTTAAAGTTCCAAGTAATCTCTAGGAATTGTACCAGTCTCTAAAGGGTAAACCTCAGCAATCTACTTTCACAAATAAACAGTACAAAAATTATTTTTTAGATAAGTGTACAAGACCGATTAGTGGCTGAAATGCCTGAAATATGCATTTGACCCAGGTCTGTTCAGTGCCAAGTACTTCCCGGGCAAAAATAATATGCTTTCCACTTCACACAGCAAAGGCACAAGCGCAGGCAGCTTGAGCAGTGTTTTATCAAGCTCGCTGGCCCCACAGTGTCACCCTCACGGGCTCTGCGCTGCACTTGAGAATTCAAACCGTCAAAACTGTTCAGGCTGGCCCTGTTCCCCTTCCAGGCAGGCCGTGAAAGAGCCTGACCTTTTGCACAGGGCGACAGGGAAGAGAGAACCACATCCAGCATGGTTACGCACCGGATAAACAAGCGGATTGCAAAGTGTTCTAATTAGCCGGCTGATGCTAAGCTAAAACGGGGGGGGGGGTGGAGAGTCTTTAATGAGCCAATCAGGAGGAGGAGGGGGGAAAACAGGGTATGAGACTGGGTATGGACAGGAAAGAAGAGGCTACTGTGAAATCAGACGAACATTCTGGCAAGGAGAATAACAGAGAGAGAGAGAGAGAGGGGAAAAAAAGAGGGAGAGAGAGAGAAAGAGAGAGAGAGGGAGAGAGAGAGAGAAATAGGGAAAGAGGAAGAGAGAGACAGAGAGTGAGTATTGGAATAATGAGCATTCGTATTTATAACTCAATAAATCAGCCGAGCCTGTAATGTACCAGGGGGTCCATGGAGAATCCCCCCCCCCCACCTCCTCCCCTCCCCAGTCCTGAAGGAACAATGGCCTACTGTGAGCCTGCAAGACTGAGGCCACGGGCTGCGCGCTGGGAAAGGAGCCTCGCTCACGTTGTTTATTGATTCTCTAGATTAAGAATCCCGGGGAGAGGATTGTAACAGACAACCATAAAATTATTTTTGGTGTGCTTATTTACCTTTCCCTTGCATCTATTTGGCCTGTGTCTGTAGACAATTACGGTTTCCAGCCCAGACTCAGGTGCTAATAATGAAGGACAAATAGAATCATATGTGTAAACTTCCCCTTCTGATGAAAATTTATATTAACTTTCTGCCACTGTAAACACAACTGCATAGCTCAGCCTCCCTGATGAATTGGTGATGAATTCAGTCATTTATATCCCGGGGATCTGCGCGTTTATGGGGGGGTGGGGGTGGGGGGAGATGAGAAGCGGCTGCATTGTGTAACCTCCTCGCTCTTTCTCAACAGGAGAAAAAGAAAACACAGGGACTGTTTAGCCCGTCTCTCAAAGTGTGCAAATCTCACTTCTAATAGGCGGGTTTTTCGGGCGGTTTTTTGTGCAGTTCCAGAAAGGGGAGCCAGAGCCAGAACAAATAAGCCAGACAGCACTAAAACAGCAGGTATATATATTTATACAAACTTTCAGCCTTCTCTCTCCACGTAAAAAAAAAAAAAAAACTGGTATGGAAATTCTGCACAATACAGGGGAATCTTTGTTGAACTGTGCAGCTTGGTGCTGTATATAACAGCCAGACAGGATTGGTACAGGAGGGAAAAATAACCTCTCTGTGGAAAAAGGAAATCCAGAAAAACGGATACAATGATACCACTAATGCTACCACTATTACAGAAAACTACTATTTATACTATGACTTTATACTACTACTGAAACTAATACTTCTTATGCTAATGCTATTACTTACACTTCTACACAGGACAAGAAGAAATATGATTACAACAAACTGAATAACCGTACAATAAAATAACAGATGCACATTATAAACCTGGTATTTATTTTCTGTTTCGTTATCTCCACCACAATGGACTGAATGCGGTAAGCCTGTCCCTCTGCCTGTACTGTACGCTACTCGATGCAGTCCTCCTCGCCCCTTCAGTTATGAAATCCGCTTCCATCCTCCTCCTGCGAGCCAGCTTTAAGCAAAGCCTGGGTTTAGACGAGGTGATTCAGCAGCCTTTCAGATCCTTTTACTTCATCTTTTTTATTTATTTATGGAAGTCTTTCATGGCTTCAGGACTCAAAGACGTGACAATCCCCTTCCCCCCCTAAATCTCGCTTCCCTGTTCGCCCAGGATGAGTCCCTCCTGGCCGCCAGGAGACGGTCCCGGCAAACCCGCGCCTGTGTGACGGCGTCCTGGCCTGGCTCTGCTGCGGCAGGCGGGGCCCGCGTGATTGGCACGCGACTGGCCGTGGCTTCGCCCAGGGAGCGAAGGTTTCGCTCGGGGGGAGATCGCCCAGGCTTCGGCAGCGTCTGAAGTGTGCCCAAAGGATCTCGGTGTGAAAATGACCCCAGCTGGGGGAACGCAGGCTGGGAAGAGGCAGCGGCTGATGCGAGCGCATTACGGAGGATGTGCTGGTTGCCGAGGATGTGCTGGTTGCCGAGGATGTGCGCATTACAGGACTGCATTTTGAGTTCTTCTAGAATATCGCAAGAACAATATGCAGTGACAGAATAACCCTACCAATATGACTTGGCATCCCAAATTGGGAGGAGGGGATACATTGATATTTACAAGTGCTGATGTGGATCGCTGTTTGGAAGACACCTCGCCATGTTTTTGTTCTGATATAGCCTGTGACATTTTCTGCGAGAAGGCCAAACACCTGATTGCCTTCGGTACACGCTTGTGTCACAGTCTCCAATACAGGCTTCAAATGATCAACTAATTTCCATGCCAACGGTAGCACTTCCTTCCCCATTTTAGACTTGACTGAGAACAGAAAACACGCTGTGTTTCTGTCATTTAAAAAAGTTGCTGTTGCTCCACTAGAGAACCTACTTTGCTATTCCTTTCTGCATGTTTTTAGCACAGCGGCAACTTTTACTGTGGCTTAGCGCAACACGTTTAGCGTAGCCGCACGTCTGCATTGCGTGTTTCTGGAGAGAAAGAGCGCGCAGTGATCACGATCCATTTAATTTTTTTCCCCCCACTCTTTTCACAGACCCGGGCGGGCATGCTTCACACAGATTGCGGAAGACGTTTTTTTTGTGGGATGTAGTGTTAAAAATCCGCCGTTCGCGCTCGGCGGCGGCGGCGGCGGCGGCGGAGCCTTTATGGAGGGCGCTTTGTCGGCCGCCTCTCAGACGCTGTAATGGCGTGGAGTGCCAAAAGCCTCGCGGCGAGGCCGCCTTTCGGCGCCCGGAGTGTTCGCCTCGTTCTTTGTTGACGAGCGTCTATTACGGAGGCTCGGGGACCAAAGGAGACGTCTGGAGGCGACGAGTAATCCTGCCGCGCTTCAGAAAGATCTGAAAGTCTTTTTGGAAAAAAAAGAAGAAAAACCACAGAAGAAGATGCGCTTGTGCTGGATGTCAATACTGACGCGCTCGGCTGCGATACAGATGAGCGCACACGAGCGAGAAAGCACACGCGTGTAAACAAGACAACAACACTCAAACAACAAACAACACTCACAAACCGAGAAAGGCAGCTTGTAAACAGCAAACGGCACTGCCAAAACGTAATAGAAGGATAAGCTAACCCGTGTTACACAATCATTCAATCACTACCGTGTACTTCCTTGCTATTAAAGCTGAATTGCCGTAAATAAAAAAAATTAAAAAAACCCAATAATCATTAAGGTGAACATTATTCGCACATTATTATGCGCTTTCAAAACACAGCACTAGAAACCAGACAATGCCACAGAAGTAATAAGCAAGTCGTACCCTCTCAGATCGTTTATTTGTTCGTCTTTCTTTTCTTTACAAAAACAGATCAGCAAGGTCACCAATTAGCAAAATGAATTGCATTTGTGGAGAAAAAAAAAAACTATTGTATTTATTTATTAGTCACAGCCAAGGACAAATGTTGATCGAAGTGAGTCCAACTGAGTCCAATTAAGCTGAGTGTTTAACAGTCTATGGTGCTTTCTCGAGAGTTCCTGCCATACAAGCATCAAAGTTACATCATGGGTTCTCCGTGTTAATCCAGGTGAACCCCAGTGGGGGAAATAAAGAAACCAAAAATATACTGTCAGTGACACTGTAACTGGAGCCAATAGTTTTGTATTTCTGTGGATGGCAAAATATTTTTGATTGGTTCAGACAAGTCCATGACTGACAGCTCACTGTAGATCCGCCCATTACAGAGCTTGGGAAACCTCACTCCCCCCGCCCCCCATCACTGCCACACACCTCCAAGAGTGGAGTCACCTGAATGACCCTGGCTTTGCCCTTCAGCACCTCACAAATGTAGCCATTAGATAATCAATTTCCCCCGCGCATACTTTATCTATACCCCACAGCCCACACTAACTGCAAGTCAATAGTGTGTGTCTGTCTCTTAAAGGCCCGGGTCCTGTGGCTACAGAATTACCCAGAGGGGTCAATACGATGCACCTCTTTGGCTTTGAGAAGACACCCGTGCAGCTAACCCTAAGTGTTCAAAGGCTATTGACAGCGGTGAAATGAATACTGTGCAGACGTATTTGTTTGGGGGAGGGAAAAAAAAAAAAAAACGAAGTTAACGAAAAACTGATTTTGATTGGTTTCTGACTGCAAGCAGACCCAGTCTGCGTAAAGACTGTACGGTGTAGATTTCAGCAGACAGTCATCCACACAGGTGACACGTAGGTGGACAGCTCAACCACGGGGGAAAAATAAAAAAAAATGAAATAAAAAATACACAGAGGAGTTTTCTTCCCTTTCGTGTTCTTTTTTCCCAGTGTCATATTTCCTGCAGTACACAGCGCAGAACTTTCTGTAAGAGAAAAGTTGAAAATCTCAAAGGCGCCACAAATAGTATTGGCTTGGGATATGTGTGCATGTGAGGTGGGGGGGGAAGGGGTGGGGGGGAATATAAGACTGTGGCAGCAAACAATAACAGCGAAACAGCAGCTTAATATTGTTTGTACGCCTGGCAAACAGAAACTAATATAGCGAGTAAACAAGAAGCAGGTTCCTTGCCTCGACTGCTTTGTTCCAAGGAATCCGGCTCTAACCGCGAAAACCCCCCACGGCTGTTACTATTAGATTCCTCCAGGTCTACAGCGCCCTGTTCTGGGGGGGGGGTGGATTCGGAAGCCCTCCCCCCGCCACTCGGCTCACCAAAAAAAAAAAAGAGAAAGATCAGGGGAAGTTAATAGGTACTACATCCGCAACGACGGGAACAATGCATCTTAGTCTACATTTCGCTGCTTATAAGGTGCCGCGGCTCCTTCGCCATGATCCGCTTTATCTCTAAGTTGCCTTCGCGTATTCCAATTATGCCGCGCGCCTGACCTTTTAGTAAAGCCCACGGAAGATACAGTTATCTTCTCTTATGACACGCAACATCTATCAATCAACATTTTCCCCGCAATTTATTTAAGGGAGAAAACCAGCACCGGCGGCAAGTGAAGCGAGGCTCTCTCTCTCTCTCCATCTCTGTCTCTCTGTCTTTCTCTCCCAATCTCTCTCTCTCTCTCTCTCCCCCCCATCTCTGTCTCTCTCTGTCTTTCTCTCTCTTTCTCCTTCCCGGTGGTTTTGATTAGAGCTGTGCATGGCTTAGGTGGGAGACGAGAGCAGCCAAAGCTACTGATAAAGATGTTTTTTCTTTAAAAAAAAGAAAAAAGAAGAAGAAAAAACCAAGGGGGCGGAGGCACAAGAAAGCGTAGATGCATCTGAACAAGCAGCAAATGCATTTTCTTCGGCATTTTAAGGCGACTGCTCGCCTGAGTGCACTCAACTTCCATAAACAAAACCTTTCCATTCCAATCCTGTGACACGTTTTAATAACAGCCTTGCGTGAAAAAAAGTCATAGTTCCTTAGTTACGTGTTTTCCCCCCTCTTTCCAGAGGGCTAATCTACATCTTTCATTGAATCAAGAATGTAAATTCCGAAGAAATGCTTCTTTTTCAATTTCATGCTAAAGTAGCTCAAGTTAGTGGATGTAATTTCTCCTAACAAGAAAATTTATCACTGCGCCGCTCACTTAGACGGTCCATGTGAGAGGCTGATTTTTGCATTTTCGTTTTATAAAAGGGTATGGCTTTGATAGATGTGCCAAAAGCACGATCACTCCAAAGCAATTTAGACAAGGACAGCACAATTACACAGCTTCTGGAAAAATATATGGATTCAGAATGGATTCTACATAAAAAAAAGGGACTTGATGTTAAACGGGCAACACGGACGCAAAAAGTGTAAATGCTGTCGTACAAACATTTTTTGAACTTACGACGACTGGAACATGTTGATAAAACTAAACCGGTTCCTAAATAATACTGCATTTAGCTTATGTATGGGGCTAAATGTTTTAAAGTAACCTAATTGGCTAATATCCTACAGTGAAGATACCTTCTTGTTATGGGCCTGAGGTGTACTTTCGTATACTGCTGCTAAAGAATGTTCTGAAGTACAGTGTCCTTATGAATTCGGATGCTAAAAACCGGGAAATTGTGAAAAGAAAGCTATAACCTTCCACTGCTAGAAAATTCAAACTCCAGTTCACAGGGAAAAAAAAAAGAAAAAGTGAAGTAAAAACATCCTGTATAGATATCACTCTGAAAACAACATGTCCAAATAAAAAAATGTAAAAACCTGAAGTACAGGAATAAGACGAAAAAACAACATTAACAAAAATAGGTATAAAAGCGGAAAATCGCAAAAAGACAAATGTTTAATCGCAGGCTGCGGAAGTGTTTGATATTATCAGCTTTATTACTATGAGGTAAACTGAAACACCATGTGGATAAAGATGAACAAACAAGCCGTGATGACTTCTGAAACATCGTCAATATAATTTATTGAATGTTCTGGTGTAATTTGTCAAAGCTCAGACAAGTACAAATACTGCAGGCCCCACTCCCCACTCCTTCTGTGCCAACTCCGTGTACATTTCCCAGCTTTCAAAAAAAAAAAAGAAATACACGACAGGAACAAATCTAATAAATTCCACAGATTACATTTTTACTTCAAGGTAAAAATGAAGAAATTTTTACGTCTTGGATATGCAGTTTTCTTCTCTTTGGGTTTTGATTTTTTTTTATTTGCGAGAGAATGAAGCCTCACAAAATGTAAGAATCAATTAAGATCAGGGGAATACAAACAACGTGTATACAAGGGCCTGACTGGTGGATCGTTTTAACAATTAAATAAACCAATAAACTGCTTTGCGAGTGCAATCATATGCAGTCCTCACAGGGTTGATAATTATATAGATCAGCCATGTTTTCTTTCTGATTGGCAGGGTACTTAATAATTTATTGAAAATGTGAGTCTGGCCTAGGAAGATTAATTTGAACAAGTGTTCTTGGTAGTTAGTGCAGTAAACAGTTTTCTTTTCCCCCCTGTGTGAATTACCGTTCATCACATATTCAAGCAATTATCACGGATCAATTTATTGTTGTCATTTTAAAGAAAACATTAAATTCTGCTTCATCTTCCTCCTCGCTGTTTTCTGGTTCGCCGGATTCAAACAGGCTCGTGTCACAACAATCGCTATCATTGCGAGACGAGAAAAAAAACTCACAGCGGCAGTCGTGCACCAACGCGGCTTCCGTGTTCTTTCAAATCACCCGAGGTAAATGCGTACATGCCACAGGATAACAATTCAACCACGCTTCCTTCAGCGGCACAAAGAAACTGCATCAAAAGACCCCACAAACAGTCTGGCCTATACAATTTCGAGTATTTAAACACCTTAGATGTGTGTCACGTCTGTAATTCGTCCCTCCTCCATTTTCATTCAAAACAAACCCTCATCTCCTAGTGCCATTTTAAGAGACACAATGATAGCAACATTAACACCTTGTGGGAGAGAAATGATAAGTTCCACTGTAATGGTGCAGCACACAATACAAGCCTGTTCAGGCAGTTTAAGAATGGGCCCCACACACCGGACACAAAGCTCTAGCATCCATCGGGGGGAAGATCTCAGTGCTTCAAATGTGACAGAACCAGCTGGCGGCTCCCCGCCTAGGCCCTGACGCTCGCTGGCTTCTGAGGGTGAAGATGAAGATGTCCACCATTCTGAATGACACGAACGTAATTCTTACAGAGTAACAGCTGGGCCTGCTGGCTACAGACTGTCAAAAGGACCCCTCGACCGACACGACTGACGTCTCGTTTTCAGAAACCCCCCCCCCCCCTCCTTTTTGTATTTAGCAGAGAATCAGGGGTTATTTACCGCACTGGTGTTTCACAGAGCTTCCCGTGTAAATTCTGTGAACGCTGCAGGCAATTAGCACGTTAGCAGAAGGTCAGCTGTGCTGCAGTTCTAGAACCCGTGAGTTCAACTGACAGCAATTTCAAATGCTCTTCACCAAATTGAAAACAAAAAAAAGGTTTTACACACACACACACACACACACATATATATATATGTATAACATGTCATAAGGCCCTAAAATTGGAAAATGAGAAAAGGTGGCAGATAAAGGTTTTTCTCAGGAGAGCGGGGATTGAGAGTTCAGAAGGAGGTTTAATTTGCTGATTAGACTCATCAGGGAGAGGAGCGGAGTCTGGTTAGATGGGAGAGATTAGCGGATTCCCATAGCGACTGTCACCGGGTCCACAACCTATACCCCTGTAATCTCAGCGCTCGATCGATCGACAGCTCACGCACTGCTGTGAGCGCCGCTGCTCTCCTGCAGCCCGGGGACCGGCAGGCGCTGCGGGATTCGCGCGGGAGTCTGCCCCTGGGCTGGACAGGGAGGCAGCGTAATGCTCACATCCAAATACAAACACATGGGAAAACCCATCAGAACCTAGACATAATGACCTTTGCATGCAAATTTCTCCTACAAATAAAACTTTCATTATCAAATTATCAACGGAGTTTCAAATTATGAAATGAAGTTTCATTCTGAGTGGATGAAGGAGACAGTCTGCCTCTTAATGGCTTGCCGAACTGTTAACAAAATATCATCCAGATGTGTACACATTACATACGGTATGCATATACGTACATATGTGTGTATGATACAACTTTTGCTAAATATCTTTCATCAAGACATGCAATACAGTATCAAACAGAAATCAGTTTTTCATTTTTGCAAAGATTTATGTATTCATGTAAGAAAATTGTATAATAACAATAAATAGCAGTGAAATAAACTACAACGTAACCTCCCAAGGAAATAAAAACTTTTCTAATGCCATGTCTTCGAGCTTGTCAGTCACAGCGCATGACCATAAAGTGGGCGGAGCCTCTTTCCAGCCTTATCTGCATTCGGAGCGTTCCGCACCGTAACTATAGGAACCGGGCCCAGCGAGCCCGCCGCTGATCTCTGGTTCTTCTCCGCGTAATATATAAGCAAACAAAGTACAAACAAATTAATCCCGGCGATGGAAAAAGAAACAGTGCTCTGTGGAAAAAAAAAGAAGAAGGAAAAAAAGCAGGCGATAGAATAGGAGTACCGAGCCATGGAAGAGGAGGCAAAAAAATCCCTTTCATCGTTTATCTGCCTGGTCTGAACCAGGAGAGCACCTTCAAAGCACCGTTCCCCCATAGAGGGGAGGGCACGGACTAACCGCCCGGCGCCGGGCCAGCGCTCGACGCTCAGATCTAACGCTCAGAGTCAACCGCCAAAAACACCGGAGCGATCCCGTAAGCCGCCGCAGACCCAGGCAGGAACACAGGCGCCGCGCAGGCAACACGGTATAAAGCGGATCTTCTGAGGCAGGGGCGTCCAGTCTTACCCGAAAAGGGCCGGCGTGGGTGCAGGGTTTTTGTTTTGTTTTAGCCCAGCGCTAAGACACCTGATTCTACTCATCGAGGGCTTGACTGAAGACCATGAGTAGTTCCTTAGATGTCACAGTGCTGGGCTAAAACAGAAACCTGCATCCACACTGGTCCTCTCTGGATAGGACTGGAATCCCCCATTGTAACTGATTCACACTCGCTCTTTCCTCGACTAGGGCGAAATGTACTGCCCAAAATACTACCACTGAACAACAGTGGCTGCTGTGCGACCTGCACATGTGTAGATACATGTAATGAGTTTGAAAAAGGAAAGAAAAAAAAAAATCTTTCACGTCAGGCAGTGTACAGTGGTTTATGCGGCTGTCAAACCGCAGGTACTTAAAATAAACACCGCTTCGGCTTACTATCAAATTACAGCCGCATCACCGTCGCTAAGCTCAGGAGCGCTAAGACGACAGCGGAGCAGCGCGCAGCCTCCCTCCGAGGAGAGCGGGACGCCGCGAAACGGCGCGGGGAACCCGGAGCAGGGCGGCGCTCGCCTCGTCGCGTTTGATTTTTTTGAGGTGAAAACCCGGGCCTTGTTTTTATTGGGCAAAGCCGCTTCCCGCTGATGGAGGCGTGGAAAAGGGCACTTGGGGCTTACAACGTTACAGACAAGTACCTTTATGGCTTCCAATCTGTCTCATAAAAATAATTACTCCTGTCAGGAGAGTCAAATGGCAACAAATTACAGGCAACATACGCTATCGCCATTAGCTTCCCCGCTTTGAAAGATGACTCCCCAGCTGCCATTTTGACCAGCAGTCAAACGTTAGTCCTCTTTAAAAAAAGAAAAAAGGAAACGGAGAGCAGTTAGGAGGCTTCTTCAAATCCCACTTCCACTCAGAACTGATTCAGTCCTTCCCTCACCAAAAACGCTGAGGTATCACAGAGTACGACTCAAATATTAAAATACCGGGATATCCAAAAGGACTGTTCCAGGCTTGGAATTTACACAAGGGGACACGGGGTCAAAAGTGCATGGCCAACCGGAGTAAGGCGACGCTTCGACGAATGGAGGCACTGCAGTAATGCGCACACGCTTTCTGTGTTCTACACACATTCTCAGTGTGTATCAGTGGAAGGATTTCAGAAAGAAAAATCTATCACTAAATGTCCAGATTATAAAGAGCAAGAGGCCTTAGGTGTTTTGTCTTTGTACCTCTTCAGTAATGGGATAGGATGATATTCCAGTGTAGTGTGTGCAGTACGTACATATTGCTATATATATCCCAAAACAAAAATAAAAATTTTGATAGCTGAATCAATGTAGAATATGTATTAATCTTTGTACCAAGAACCTTCATAGTGATATCTCATTCATATATTCTGTACTGCGTGTGCCTGCGCGCTGAGTGTGTGTGTGAGTGTGTGTGTGTGTGTGTGTGTGTGTGTTCACATGTGTGTGCGTGTGAGGGCTGAACCTAAGACCTTCCATTTTCTGAGCTAAATAGAAATATCACCAGAGGACCAAGAACAACCAATTCACTATTTCAAAAGTCATTTCAATATTTGTTACAAGGAAAGGGGGGGAAAAAAAACAACCTTAGGCAAGTATTTCGACTCCTGATTTGATAGCGTTCATTGCTAAAGCAGACAATGATGTGAAATTCGGGCACGCTTGTTAAATTCACAAGACTCTAAAGCTCCTTCCAGCAAATCCTGCCTCTTGGTTGTCAGCTTAAGACTGCCAGCATATGCAGACATGTGAATTTTAAGCTCAGTGTTAAACGGATGCCAGCATTGTGGAGAATACCCAATACCTAACCTACTTGCCTTGAGTTTTTTTTTTTTTGCTTGCAAACCAAAAATATATATATAACACATCAATGCTCCAAAATACTTTGTTTGTGTGCCTGCACTGGCACAGATCAGTTCAAAACAACTTACACCAGGGATATTTTGTATGCGCTAAAAAAAATATGCTGCTGAAAAACTTACATTTGCACTTATTTACAAAGCCAGTAACTTATTCAGACTCAATGCAATATATTTTTAAGTCTCGGGACAAAAAACACTCTCTTAGTTTTAAGTGAAATACCAAGTGAGTGACTTCCAATTGACTTTTTGAGAAGACGTCACTGAAACGCTGACAAATATCCTTTCTCCTTATTTAACCGAACCCACACCAAGCCTTCGTACTCGTGTCTACACGTCTGTCCATTCCCATCACTCTCCAGTCTTTCTTCTCTCCTTCGCCATGGGAATTCTTTTTCAGCAGCTCTACTTTGGCAAGAAAGAACCGAACTTGGGCCAAATAATTATTTGAAGTAACCGTTACAGGCCAGTACAATTCCAGTAAACTGACAACTTTAAAATGTCAACATTCACAACAACCCATATGATTGTCAGAATCAGTTAGTGACTTTTTTTTAAAATTCTCATAGATCTGCAGGATTTAAAAAAATATTTTACTAGCATCAAAAGACTCAAAGTATTTTAAATATGTATCCGACCCAGGGCGGTAGAGTAGGTTGGGGGTAATCTGGGAAACCCTGCTGAGCTGACCCTCTCTGTGAAAGTTCTGCCCAAACATCTTTTTTCCAGGTTAAACATCTAAGCTACAGGTAGCAGTCAGTGTAGAGACAGTTATCTACCTTCCCCTGCCTTCTTAGTGTTTCAGACTGTCACTGCTGAGAAGTTCTGTGCTGTTTGTAGGGAATCAAGTTGTAAAAATCCAGAGGTGTTCTCTGTTTGGGCACTGAGACGAGAGGCCTATCAGCTTCCCCAACAGCAAAACCTCCACCCGGTGCCACCCTCCCTCCCCCCTTTCCACTCATACCACGTGCCCAAACCCCCCACCCCTTGAGCCTCACCCCCCCTTCTCCCTCTCTCTCTCTCCCTCCCTCTTTCACCCCTCTCCCTCTGTCTCTCTCCCACTCTCTCCCTCCCTCTCTCTGCCTTTCTCTCTCTCTCCCTCCCCCCCTCTCTGCTCTTTGAAGTGATCTCTCCTGACCTGTACTCCTTCATTTCCACCCTGCCCTCTTATCTGCGCTTGCTTTCCTGCTGCTTTAAAAGGCATCGCATACAAGACCTGACAAAGACCAGAACATCCTTCGCCCCTTCTGTTGTGCAAAACTATCGCTCTCAATCTCTCTTCCCCCCTCTCTCCCTTCCTCTCTCCGACTCCCTTTCCCTTTCCTTCTCTCTCTACTTCCCTCACTGCCTCTCTCTCTCTCTCTTCTTCTCTCATAGCCACGCATGGTGTTAAATGGACTTCCAGTCCGTATCTGTGAGACCCCACAGAGACGGCTGTACACTCCACCAGGACCCTCTGCTTCGGCCGAGAACCTAAGAAAATTCTCAGCCTTTCACATAAACTTACACGACTTCAAACTGCCTTTGTAACCGGGTATTATTGTTGTTTTTACTTCTTTATTTAGCTAAATCTGTGCAAAAAAAAGCTTACACATCAAGTCTTGATGCACTGTTCAGTGTTGTTCTGCAATTTTCTAAACTGTCCAGCTCCAGATCCTGGTTTCTACTCCTCAGTAGTGGGTGGGATGGGGAGATCAGGCACTGACCTGAGCCAGTGGTCTATTATAACTTTTCCACTGTTCTTACCAAGTCGCCTTTACTCTCTGCCACCTTCTCACACCCTTTGTGACATCACCGCATGACCTCATGGAAACAACAACTGTAAGAGCCACAGTGAAAGAGTCACTCCATTAATACACCATTTACATGTGCTTTACCAGGCTCTCCAAAGGCCCTCCATACGCCTGCAGTTATCCACTGATCCTAGCATTACATGTGACAGACCGTACAGTTAAAAGACCTGGCCCTGTAGCCTTCAGTAAAGTAGGCTTTTCCCTTAAAATACAGGCCAAATACCCAAAGCTAACCCTTACACAAGGGCTCCGAACCCTGGTCCTGAAGAACCACAGGGTCTAATGGTTTTTGCTTCCATCTTAAAGCAACGACCAGTTAAGACCCCAAAAAAAGAGAGAAAAAAAACCAAGGTGAATTAACGGATCGTAAAAGGATCGATTAAGTGCTGAGTAACAATGAAAGCAGCGGACCCAGCGGCTCCCCGGGACCAGGAACGGGAAGTGGTGCTTCACAGAAGAGTAAAAAAAGGGAGAAGCTATCCTCTATGCCATCCTTTTCAGAGGTAAACTTCTGACCCATTTAACCATGCGACTGCTCTACACCTGTTACATCCCCTCAGCTCCTCAGTGATTCGATCGATATTTCAGTTCGGTGTACACCTAATTGTCATGCTACCTTGCTTTGTGCAGAGAAAAGAAAAAAGAAACAAACTACAAAAAACATTCATAAGACAAAATTAAGGAAAAATGGTGACTGAACCACACATCTCCATAAACATTAATACCCATGTAACTTCATTAGTATATCCAATGCTATCTACCATGCAGGGTATGCAAAAATAAGGATTAGACCTATGTACCTCACTGACTACACGCCAATAAAATAATCTGCCTCAATCATGCTTCCCACTATAGAAACCTCTCTGACTGATAAAAAAACAGACATGCAAAAAAACGCCAGAATGTCAAAAATAAATTAATTTGTGACAAGATTTGGCGATTCAGAACAAGGACACCAAGGGCGCTAATTCTCCGTTCTCTAAGCCCAGGGTTTTTAATTAAAGGCAGGTGCGTTCTGAAAACAAAGCTGTCCCGTGTTCACGGGGAAACAGGGGGAAGGGAGCCACCTCGGTGGGCTCGCTGACAGAGAGACCCAGGGACAAGGACACTGCGGACCCAACTGGAGCCCAGTCAAAGGAGAGGGAGACGCTCCAGAACTCATGAATTAGAAATGGCAGACACGTTTTTTTTACCCTCCCCCCCTTTCCAGCGCCATCGTTCGTCCGAAAGCAAATAAAGTTGATTGTAAGCAGCGCATGGCTTCCTGTGCCCGTCCTCTGGAGCGATGTGACCAGGAGGCTAGTCCCAGAGAAGAGCTCACCTGCCAGAAGCAGGATTAGAGTGGTGTGTGTGTGTGTGTGTGTGCCTGTGTGTGTGTGTGTGTGTGCCTGTGTGTGTGTGTGTGTGCCTGTGTATAAGAGTGTGTGTGTGTGTGTGCTGGTATTTGTGTGTGCCTGTGTGTGTGTGTGTGTGTGTCTGTGTATATGTGTGTGTGTGCGTGTGTGCATGCGTGTGCGTGTGTGTCTGTGTATATGAGTGTGTGTGCGTGTGTGTGTGCATGTGCGTGTGTATGTGTGTGCGCATGTGTGTATGTGTGTGCGTGTGTGTGTGTATGTGCATGTGCGTCTGTGTGTGTGTGTGCGCGCATGTGTGTGTGTGTGTATGGTGTGTGTGCCTGTGTGTGTGTGTGTGTGTGTGTTGTCGTGTGTGTGCCTGTGTGTGTGTGTGAGTGTGTGTGTCTGCGCGCTTGTGTGTATGTGTGTGTGTGTGTGTGTGCGCGCGTGTGTCTGTGTATGAGTGTGTGTGTGTGTGTGTGCATGTGCATGTGCGTGTGTGTGTGTGTGTGCGTGTGTGTGTATGTATGTGTGTGTGTGTGTGCATGTGTGTGTGTGTGTATGTGTGCATGTGTGTCTGTGTGGCGGGAGGGACGGTGGCGTTTCTCTAATCCAGACGTGTTTGGGCAGTCGGGTTTCATCGGCGGCCGGGTCTGCTTTCACCTGCGACGCTCCCCTGAGCAGCACCTGTCGTCCCCGGCAACACCGGCGCGGGTGATCAGCCATGAAATGCTCATAAGTGTTTGTTTCCAGCAGATTTCACTTTTCCTCCCTCTCAAGCAACCGCCTGACATTTGCCTGCATCTCGGGGGACACCAACAGTGAAATGTAGTTACCCATAGATGTGCACTGCAAATTCCACCAAGCCACGCGGTGTGCCTTAACGTAGACGGACACACACCGCGGTGAGAGAGAGAGAGAGCGAAAGGGAGAGAGAGAGGAAAAAAGAAAAAGGAAAAGAAAAAAAAGAAAAAAACTGCAGTGGTAGATAATAGAATAATACCATCTGTTTTGTCTGGGGGAAAGGATGGAACACCAGCAACCCTGTCATTCATATCGTTTATCTGTCCTGTCATCGAGGAGGAGACAACAACTCTATATGTCAAGCCAAGTACACCGCGCTTCAGGGACCGAGCGGATGAAACGAGAAATGTTAACTGAAACGCGCGTGATGATAAATAAATAGGGCACATTTTTCTTCTCTATTTGAAGAACGGCGATGGAAACGGAAAACAAATGTGATATCGTATCGCGGAGGCGTAAAAAAAAAAGCGTTGTTTTATATTGCCTTTAAAAAAATATCATTCAGGCTGCAAATCAGGTTGCACATCAACGGTGATGAACAATGCAGTTCCTAAACAAAACCGTTAATATTTCAAAATGCTTTATTAAAAATTTAAAGCAGTTGTAAGATGTTTTATTTACACACTTGAGTAATGTAATCTCGGCCTGTAAGATAAAACTAATGAGCTTCTTCGTGTTAGAGTGTAAATGAGAATCATCTCCCTTTCCTATCCGCAGAGCGTAAAACCTTGATGATTAGGTTTCTAAATTATGCTCAAGGGCAATTTCAATTCGCGTCTGCGCGAGAGTTTTGAGTTTGATGAGCTGGAGGTGCTAAGGACAACAGAGCTGCAACTTTTCATTTTGCCGATTTTTCCCCAAAGGCCGCGATGTGTTGTGGTATGTGGTTCGCACGGAGGGAAAAAAAAATGATAATTTAAAAAAAGCTCGGCGTGCCGCCACTGTATCGCAGCCGCACAATGCGTCTTCCTAACTGACGCTAATTAAAAGTCCCAGTAGCCTCCTAAACACCTGACAAAACAGAATAAATGTTGCGTGCTGCATGCGTGATGCGTGCCAACGGAAGCCATGTTGCCTGTGATTTGTCACCTAAAAAAGAAAAAAGAAAAAAAACTGTTTGAGGGGGAGAAGTCCTGACAGAGTCTCAACCGCCAAAGCTGCTCCTCCATTACCGCCATCGCTGTTTCTCTCATCGCCCGCCCGAGCGTCGCCCCGGGGAACTCGGACTTCCTCTCCGACCTGCCGCGACTTCCTGCGATCCGAACCCAACGCACCTGCACCCCCCCGGTCCGCTTTAGCGCTCTTCACCTGGCTTACTGTACCTCCTCTTCAGCCCCGGTCTGCTTTCCGCGAACAGAGCACCCCCATTTCAGACAACAACCTAGGCCTCAGAGTCTCCAAACTCTCTGTACTTCCTTTCTGATTGGCTGAAATATACACGTGAAGGTCACTGGCTTCCAATTATGAGCATACACTAACTTAAATTTTTCTCTTCAAATTCACGTCTCTCATTGGCTCACCTGCTCTATTTTGTTTTACTCTGATCTCTTCCTCTACATGACAGGCAAGAGGCCATAAAATAGCGAATCATGGTTCGTCATTGATCTGCCCTCTTAAATTCAACCTGCTCGTAAACAAGATCAAGCACCACCAAAGAAAATACTCCTTTGGAAATGGCGTGGATATTTTAAAAAAACAAGCCGACTTCATATAAAAAATTCAGCACGCCACAATCAAAAAAAAAAATTGTAAAAAAAAAAAAAACTCAATAGACGGTGTCAGCCACTTAATTTGCAGGTACCTGGTCCCTAATGCCTCTCTTTGCGATGTTACTCAGACTTTCTTTCCCCCTAAACCCGTAAAAACGCCCGTCATTCGCTGTCAGATTTCCCATCTCAGATTCTCCTCCAGCGACGCGCTCGGGTTAATTGCAGTCACTTTTATATTCGCCGGCTACTCGTGGGCCGAGCGCCGCGGCTACAATTGGCGGAAAAATGAGAAAAGGCGCCCTATAAGCCCCCCCCCCACCCCCAACCCCCCCTGCAAACCGGGCGAGAGATAACAAATGCAAAAAAGATTGAATGCAAATAGGGATAAATAAAAAGCTAATAGAAAACAGCAGAGGAATGTAATGTAACAGCCATTCGACCTCATTAGCAGAACATGCTCTTGTCATATTTCCTCCCCGCGAAAACGCTTTCATGTTAAGGTAGGCGTCGGGTGTGAGTGGTGGGGATGGGGGGGCAGGCGAGGGGAGGGGGCGCACCTATCCTGAATGGAACTCCGCGACGCGTTGGCGAAAAAAAAACTGCGGGAGCGAACGCGACAAAACCCCAAACGTCGCAGAACCGGGATAAACCGTTCCTCTCCGCTCTTTTTAACGCTCGCCAACTCAAAAAAGCCAAAAGAAGAAGAAAAAAAGAAGAAGACACGTTTCTTATTCGCGGAAAACAGGCCCGCGCTCTTCCCGTGAGCCATCAATCACCCCCCGATAAGTCCACGCAGATTATAAATCGCTATAATCAACCGAGTAGTCCATTAAAGTACAGTATGCCATAGATTTTAAGATCAATGCAAAGCGTCATGCATATACATTAGTTATTTTTTTTTATACGTTCATGAGACGGGCTTCCAGAATCAATGAATACAAATTTTAAGCTAAATTTTTTTCTGTTTCCATTCATGTTCCGCGGCGTAATTTCCGCTCTCAATCGGACTGGATTTTGACGAACGCCACCGCGCCAGCGGCGGGGGTTTGATCAGGGGTAATATCCCCCGACGTCCCACACCCACAGCTGCACACGTAGGTGCGCACACGCGCGTTATATATTTATTTATTTCCCCGCAGCTGTGCGAAATCCTGCGGCTCCGGGAACGTGTGTGAAAATCACATCCGGAGAAATTAAGCGGCTTAATGAGCGCAGGAAATGCGAGCTCGCCTGTGACATTTTGACTTCTCCGGCCCGATCAATTAGCATCGCATTTTTTAATACACAAATAAAATTCAGCAGCCACCACGGAATAATCTTTTGTGCTTCTTGTATGGACAAATTTATGGCAGCGCTATTAATATTAACGTGATTATTATTTTATGCATTAAAACAATAAAATAATAATAATAGTAATATCTGTTATTATTATTACTGATTGTAAAAATAATAATTGTAATTTAAAAAAATATAATAATAATAATAATAATAATTCCTTCAATTAAAAATACCTAGTACCTAGTAAAATACACAGTTTATGGTTTTAGTGTGAAGACAAAAACCTCCAAATTTTCAAAAAGGAAAAAGTGGATTTTATTTGGTATTTATTTTCTCCACTTCTCTGCTTCCTCATGGTAACGAGCAACTGCAGGTCCTTTATAACCACGAAAGTAATCGGCCTCGTGTGAGCTATACCACACAGTTTAACCTCCACCCCCCGCCTCCGCCCTCCACCCTCCGCACAGGCACGCGCACGCACACACACGTAAACCCACGCACGCTCACGCACGCGTGCACACGCCCCCGTGTGAGGGCACTTGAACTTTTTTTTTTTGATTAAGACAAAAAAGCAGCGGAGGAATTGGATCGGTGGGCGTCCAAACGGCAGAGGCAAAAGTGGCCCTTTGGAAAAAGAGAGAGAGGTTTATGATAACAAGGTGCTCTCTCTCTCTCTCTCTCTCTCTCCTAATGAGGAGAGCTCTGTAGAGAGATTCTAAGTGAAGTTAACAGAGAATAGGCCCCTCTGTGTAAAAAAAAAAAAAAAAAAAAAAAAAGAAGAAGAAAAAAAAAGGCCTCTGGAGCCCTATTAGCATTACCTCTGATTTCCCTGTCTGTCTCCTCACACAAATAATCACATCGCTCTGCAAAAGGCCGCCACTTCCTGCTGGCTGTCCGCACGCAAAAAAACCACCCCGGCCTGTAAACGCAGAGCCGATACCAGACTTTCCTCAGAGCGCCTTTTCATCTTTATCTCCTCAGATGCTCTTTCGAACGCTTCGCTTGTTATTGTCCTTTTGCTTTTAGTCTGTATCGAGTTTACTAGGTCAATGTGCTTCTAGAGCAAATAATAAAAACATCATTATTCAAATATAACGGAATTTGATTTAGCTAATTACACCACAAACCACAGAAATATAACAATAAGTACTGGTAATTACTATTACTACTACCACTAATAATAATAATAATAATAATAATAGTAAGCATTATACAAGCTATTTGAATTTCACTTACATAATTATATCAAAACTAAAAACAGCAACAGCAACTACTACTGCTACTACTACAACTACAAATAATAATAATAATAATAATAATAAGCCATTTTTATATCATTGTACTTCTGTATAACATCATACAAAACAAAGCATCAGTAATTTTCTTTGGTAATACTGTGCATTTTCAAAAGTTATTTGCTATAATGTTGAATAAAACAATAATTCTAACCTTTTAAACAAACTGCAAGTTTGGGTTAACAAAATAAAAGCCCTTCTAATAAACTCTCCTTTCTGATACGGAGAAAATAAAGGCCAAAACGACCACAAAATCCACAACAGGGTGATATCTGAACCAAGAGAATGCAGAGAGAGAGAGAGAGAGTGAAAGATAGAGAGAGAACGTGACAGAGAGATACAGAGAGAAAGACAGAAGGAGACAGACAGAGAGAGACAGTGACAAGAGAGTGAAAGGGGTGAAGATGAACAGGTGAAGAGAGAGGGGAAGCACAGAGAGAAGAGTAAGAAAGAGAGAACGTGACAGAGAGATACAGAGAGAAAGACAGAAGGAGACAGACACAGAGAGACAGTGACAAGAGAGTGAAAGAGAGTGAGAGAGTGACAACAGGGTGAAAGAGAGAGAGGAAGCACAGAGAGAGAGAGAGAGAGGGAGAGAGAGGAGTGTGGGCTGACTGCATGGAGAGGGCAGATGTTAGATGATGAATAGGGGTTAAGCACCAGCGACTCTGTGATAGTGCTGTGATGGTGTTGTAATGATGAAGCCCCATACCCCCCCACCCCCATCCCCCACTCCTGCCGTCCCAACCCCCACCCCTCCCCCTCCTCACCCCTCCCTCCCTCCCCCCTCCCCCTCCCCCCTTTCCAAATGCAGCTGAAGGAAGCCGGGGCCAGTGGGCCTGTAGGCCTGGCTCCATTCTGCCACAGCAGCCCCACCGCCCCCCAAACTCCCCCCCGCACCCCCCAAACCCACTGCAGGGCTTCAGTTGACTCCAGCAGCAGCTGCAGAAGAAACACGGACACGCCGACATCCCTCCTCTTCCTCCTCCTCCTCCTCCTCCTCCTGCCCTACAGTGCTGCTCTTTTCACACACGCATGTGGGGCTCCAGAACTGTCACACGCATCCGCACGCTCGCTCTCCCCTCTTTTCCACGTCCCCGTTCTGACCGGATAACAACTCCATCACCCCCCCAAGAAACTGAGGAAAAAAACATCCAAATAACCTCACTTTCACTGCCAACAGTGTGTACACCTGAGAGCCCAGTTTGTATTTTTTGTTTTTTTTAGGGGCGGGGAGTTCCAGAAATGCAGAAATGGGGAACTGATTAATATCCCAGCATCCACAGAAAAATGAATATACAATAACACATTAACAAATAAAAAGACAAATTAAAGAGAGACACTTGTACAATCAAACCTGCAATATACAGGATATGAAAAAAAACCTGTTTGTTTTATTCTCTTCCCTTTCCAAAAGGCTCAGAAGTGAGGAAGATTTACAATTCATTACCATCTTCAATTAGGTGCCTTTTTAATTCTTTCCCGGTCAAAGGTTTGCCTCCCGGTAATGTTTGCAGCGGAAGGTTACGATCAAGTTATGAGGCCCTCTGGTGGCGACTGGAGTATTGCAGCCTCCGAGCACAAAACAAGCAGGCTCCTGTCCCCGTCTCTCTCCCTCTCTCTCTCTCTCTCTCTCTCTCTCTGGCTCACACAGCCGCGGCCGGCAAGAGCCCCCCTCGCACAAACAACCGGCAAACCGCGCAGAAACAGCCGAGCGGGAGAGAGAAAGAGGGAAAAAAAAAGAAAAGAAAACCCTGGTCCCTTCAGAGCCTGTCCGGCACCGCTGCCCTCCTGCCCTGTTCAGTGGAGCCTTTAACAACACAGACCTCCCCGCCTGAGCCAAACAAACAATCACACTAATGAGCCAAACAATAACCACTACAGAGAAGAGAAAAAAGAACTAAATCCGCCTCTTTACGGCACTGACATCCCACCACACTGCTTTTTTAAAAAACACACCGCCCTTCACACGTCCTCCTTCTCATCTTACACATAAATATATATATATAAATATATATTTCAATGCTTTGCGAAGCCCCAGGAATCCTAGTGCGGCTCCCTGGTTCTATGGGAAAAACAACTTACCTGCTGTTGTTGCAGATGCAGCAGCTCGACTGTGCTTACTTCGCTGCTGGTGTCACCACCACTTGATCTTCCATCTCGAGTGCCAGGATCTAATTGGCTGCTAAGACTGCTCATTCCATTTTGACTCATTGAACTGTTGCTTATTGTCTCGGTGGCAGAATCCTGCATCATGACTTAAAACCTAGAAATGATTAAGAGGGACCAATTAATGCTCCTGTTACACCTTTTTTTTTTTTTACACTTTAATTATTTAAGAGAGGCTCCCTTTATACAAATTAAAGCTAAGGGGAATGGGCGTGCAAAGATGCATTATGCATTCATTGAATACATCTAAATAAAAAGCATTGCAAAAGTGCAATGCTCTGATGTGCATTTCCCAGATAAAAATTTAATTGTAGTAAAATTATAATAGGGACGACTCTTACCACTGATAGGAATATAAATATAAAAACAGCTACACATTTTGGCAGTCGACACACAGGGTCTAAAGTCAACAGCAAACAGTTTTATCGATTTACTGTAATTTTTGTTAAATGTTTTCGGGGAAAGATTATGCACGAACACGCACTCACACACATGTACTCACACACACACACGTACTCACACAACACACACACTCTTAACATACCATTATGCTCTGGTATCCCTGGCTAGGTATATGGCCTCTCTTAAAATATTCCCAGTCTTGATAGATTCTTACAGCGGAGCTCAGGCAAAAGGAGTTGTTTAATGATGCAAAGCTAATCATGCTAAATTAAAATTTTGTAAGGGAATTACAAATCATATGGTATCATCTGGTGATAAATGCTCTAATGGGTCGCTCTCCTTTTTCCTATAGCGAGGAATTAAAAAAAAATTGCCTCAGAGGCTTCTAAAGCAAAAAAAAAAAAAAAAAAAAAAAAATTAAAATAAAAACCTTGTGTGTCACACGCCGGCCAGTTTTCCCATCAAACCGCAGATATTCATTTATTTTGTGACATTTAAAACATTTAGCCGTGTCCTTCCAGGGGCATAATTAAGCACGCGCGCGCGCCGCAATCAAACTGCTCAGCGGAAGATGACTTAAACCTCAATTTCAGCGCGGGCAGATATATGAAAGATATAAAATTCATTTTCCTGGCGTGCGCTCGATATGAAAGACCGAAAATAAAAATCTATCAAAAAAAATATCGCTAATGATTGTGCTAAAAACAGCATCAATTATGCATATTATCTCCTCTATAGTAATAAATGTTTTATCATTTTCTCCTGCGTAAATGTGCTGTACTTTCGTGGAGGCAGAGGAGGAACCCTGCTAAGATCAGTTGAAACCCTTGTAATAAATTAAAAAATGTAAAAAATACTCTGACCCCCAACAAATGCTATTTAAAGGTGTGCATATAACAAGGTACTGCAGTAATTGCATATATATATATATATGTGTGTGTGTGTGTGTGTGTGTGTATATATATATATATATGCATATTAGATATTATTATCATTTCATTACAGACATGCTAGGCTTTTGCAGTTTTCTCTATCCCTACTTTTGTCATTCAACCAAGCAAATTCATTACACATTTTTCACACGCACACAAACACACGTACACACACCTCTTACATATGAATAGGTAGAAGTATACGGCCCGTGTAACATTTCCATCTCTTGTGTTGGTAAGATAGAATGAATATTTGAGGGAATAATATACTGCTTTACTGTTGCTCAGTCTGATGCCACAGCGTCCTAAGGGTAAATACATGAATTTTGTCACATACCGTGGATCAGTAATTCATTTCAAGCATTGAATTAGAGCATACTGTACCATGACAGCTTTGGACTGCGAAATAATTGCGATCATCAAATGCTTCACACAACAAAGTGATCCGCGATACATGGGTGGTTTTCAAATCGGCGAAGAACGCCTTTTCTTTCTTTTTTTTTTCCTCTCGAAGTACACTTGTAACAACACGTGGGGGAGGGAGAGAGGAGGGTGTGTGTGTGTGTGGGGGGGGGGGGGGTGGTTTCTCAGACAAGTGGAAATTCCAGATAGAGGCTTCAAGGATGTTCCCAGCAAAAATAAACAGGATACAAGCAAAACAAACACAAGTTTAGTTACACAGACGGTGACAGCTGCCCTGGCTACACTGAATAACCGCCCAACCAGATGTGTTTCTGAACAAATATCTCCTGTTAGGCGCTGCGCTTGTACATTAGCGGCAGAAAAGAGAGAGTACAAAATAGCAAAAGTGACAAGCTCTGATGAATCTCTCCAGGAAAAAAACACAAAGCCAGTGCCGAGAACAGGCAGCAAATAAGTATTCAAATTAGGCATAAATTTTACATGGCCAATGTTTAAAATATTCAGAGAAGAGGGCCTGATTGCCTTTGCTAGTTATATGAAAATTTCTAATAGAGTATTAACAACCGGCGTGCTGAAAACCTGAAGATTTATATAGAAAAGGATGTCTTTTTATTAACAGGTGAACACAATGAATCCTATTTTTTTCCTAATCTACTTAAAACCACAAATTACAACTTGGGGCCATTAAATTTTTTATTTGAAAAAGCCAACGTTTTCAACCTTTACAATTAAACTTATTTGGATGGTAATCGTCCCCATAAAAGGAAAAAAAAAGGAATTGCGTTCTGTAGAGAAAGTTTAACGGGGCTAACACTAACAGGGGAAGGGGCACAGCGAGGATTTCCTTGGACAAAAGATCACCTTTCATTGCTTTTAATGCCAAAAGACACAGTGGTGGCATGACTGTAGCCCCTCAAGACAAAAGAAATCTCACTGTCTGCAGTCTGATACGAACTACGCTTTGGTCAGGAAAAAAAAAGGGATTCACTTATTTTGAGTGAGAGGACAGGACAGCACAGCAATGACCCCCCCCCTTCCCCCCCCCCCGCAGAAATAAATCGCATGTAGAATTTACAGCCCCGCAAATAAAAAGGCTAAACATACACGCTTTGCGCTGAGGAACTGTGACGCTGTCGCCTGCGACGCGTTGCCACGGAGGCGATGCTGCCATTTAACCTTAATGGCACCGGAATCCCGCTTTTAATTAAGCGCCCGGGGGCGGGGCTTCGGATCCGCCTCCGGGAAAGCGTTCGGAGATAAAAACCGCCGCTCTCTTTTTTTAAACGCGGGGCTACCGGTGAAGCGCGGGCGCGGGGCGGAACCCGCGTTTCGCAGTGGTGGCGGCGTCGTTGGCGGGTGTCAGCGCTCCCTGTAAACACACGGGAGAGGGGGCGCGGATGGGGGGGGGGGTCTCCGTTCCGCCTTTAGGACGTCTCTCCTCTTCGCGCGTCTCGGGGCCGAGCGGACCGTCACCCCTGAAAATTTCACGCGGAGATCCCCCCCCCCCCCCACCCCCGCCTTAAATGAGGCCGGCCGGCGGGTTTAGCATGGGTCTAACGATATTTACTCACGGGACGGCGATGTCACCCGAGGTGTGATGGATGAAGGTTCACGCAAGAGCGGGTGAAGCATGAGCCGCCGCCGCGCGTTTGACGCGTATTCAAATTGCCGCATTCCAGCGTCAAACGCAAAAGGCGGGCGTCTCGGGCCCGTCCTCACGCCCGCGATCTCTGACCGAGGTCTGCCCTGACCGCTGATCACACAAACGACGGTGCGGCTGCCCGCTGCTGTCACTGTATGGGGGCGACTGCATTTTAAGTAAACACACGTGTACGAGCGTAAATAAAATTCTGGGGATGTTTAGCTGAAGACAGCGGAAACCTGCTGTGCACATCGACAGGCCGCACTCCTCGAATCAGAGTGAGGACCACCTCCGTAGCTTAAGACGAATTCGGACAGGCCTCGCGTTAAATGACCGCACCTTCTACCTCAGACACGTCGCCCTTCTTCAGAAAACCGAGTCTCCCTTCTTGCAGGCTCGCTTCGGTGTGAGCAGAGGGGGGACCGAGCCGAGTTTGTTTGGAGACGGCGGGACGAGCGGGGACGTCAGGGGACGAGCGGGGACGTCAGGGGACGAGGGTCGCTGGTGGCCTGGGACGACTGGCGTGCATGTGAATACGTCAGGGCCTTCCTTCCCCTCTCCTTTCCCAATCCATCGCCTCTGCGTTCTCCTTCCCCTGCAGTGGCAGCTCTCTGCTCGCGGCACGGGTACGCCGCAGACGCACAGATTTGGGCCTCGATCGTCGGGACGCGAGAGCTACAGGGGAGCGGGCAGCACCGCAGATCTGACAGCGCTCCTCTGCAGGAGGCGAAGCCGCGCTCGTCTCCTTCAGCCACAGCGCTGCTGCTCTACAAACAGGGCCACCGCGCAACTTCAGGCACAGTGCTACTCCTGCACGCGGTGCCACTGTCAGCTACAGCTGCAACACCACTGTCAGCTACAGCTGCAACACCACCGTCAGCTACAGCTGCAACACCGCTCCCGTGCACAGACTGACACTCGTCTCTATGACTGAACCACCCTGTGAACATGGACACTTCTGTGACCTTCACAGACCCACACCGGTCACCTTCAGCTGCAACAGGACAACTCCACAGGCCCTGACACTGCTCTCAGTTGTAAGTCCTGTAGGCCAAGGCCGTGCGGGATGTTTATCCAACAACAACAACAGTTGTCATTTCTTACACAACCATTGCAAATGCTACTTCAGAGAGTAAAGGGGAAAAAAATCTGGATTTATATAAAAATTTAAAAAATCCCAGATAATGTGATCCGCAAACTGTATTAAACTATGAGTTCACAGCAGGCTGAGGTATTTGTAATGCACGTATTGTTTTAAAATTGTAATTACATTTTACAGTCCACTTGGCTCTCCACGTGGATCAGACCTTTCGGTCTGGATGGGGGTAGCGCTGAAATAATCACAGCTTCTGTGCTCCAATGAAATTAATTCATCATTGACACGGGGTACAATGCTTTCAAAATAAAGCAGCACAAGGCCAAGTATGCTGAAATCTTTAATACTTTAGATTGCCTAATAAATCAAAATGGCAGAAAAGAAAGAGTTTTTAAAAAAGAAGAGTGGGGTGTGAATGCACACACACACACACACGCACACACACACACACACACACCGGTCTTTAATCCTGCTGTTAACGTGATACCCAGCTGAGACAGATGAAAAAAAAAAAAAAAAGCAGAGCTCATCTTCATTTTGTACTTGATTTGATTCACTGGCTGTACGGTACAGAAACACAGGAACGGGCTGTTTGTTCAGAGGTGCGATTCGCAGACGCGCTCGCGTGAACCTCGACACGGAGCAGCCGACGTGACGCGCGGCATTATGAAGAGAAGCAGGAATTATTCTTTTAAAAAACGGTCACTTCTAAAGCTCCGCTTCACACAAAAACGCTCCTGGAGATTAAGTAACAGAAGCCAGAGAGACCCGCTGCTCAACGGAACACTTCCTCTTGGCTCTGAACAGAAGCCATAAAGTACATTAATAACTCTTTCATAACCTGTGTATAATAGTAATAGTTTCTTCTGCAGACAGAGGCATTTCAAAGTAATTCGTGTGGAACCGCTTTAGGGAGAAAAATCTTTTTTTTTCTTACAAAATCAAGCAGAAAAAAGGGGATGAATAGCACAATAAATATCCCATGTACTGCTTTCCAGGATTAAGATTAGGGAATTCTGCTATTTACCCCACAATCGAGACAACATTTTTTTTTTTTATAAAAAAAGAAAGAAAAAGGCCATCAATTGTGGATTTGGATTCATAACAAATAATTATTATTTGTGAGACGATATATTCCGTCAATACCTTTTACAAGCTCCAGAAATTCTGTAAAAACATCTTCCCTTCCAGCTTTGGCATGATTAAGGTCTATTCAAATTTAAATGATCTGTGTGTGTGTGTGTGTGTGTGTGTGTGTCATGCACGTCTTATACAGGAATTTTACAGGCACGTGTAAAGAATTTGGCACATTCTTTCCACAATGACTCCTCCCCCAAACAATGACCAAACCTATTGTGCATAATATTAATTAACATTATCCTTGATTTTATTTTTCTAATTTTCCCCAAAAGACACAATCTGAATTGCATCAAACGAACCAACAAAGCCACCAAATTACACAGACATCAAAGAAAACAGTACAGCTGATTTAAAAAAAAAAAAATTAACACCTTTTTTTCTCGATACGATGATTAAAATAATACTATTAAAATGTAAATGATGAAACGCAGAGAGCTAAGGGAACAACTGAAAAGACGTCGCAGGGCAGACAGCTTTTAAAAACCCACCTATCTATCTGTAACCGAGACACACTAAAATAAACATTCGCCAGCCAGGGTCTGTAGCTGGACCAGGAATGAGGACGACAGTAATAATTAAAAGAAAAGGGGGGGGAAAGGGAGAGGTCGCGCAGGGAGGACGGCGTCTGTATTTCCGCACGGCGAGAGTGTGCGGTGTGCAAATACATGTGTGCGTGTGCGCTTGTGGGGGGGGGGGGGGGGCTGAGTCACAACGCCCTTCCCGAGAATCTTTGTTTCGCCGCTGTAGGTGAGTTCTCCTCTTCACTCCCCGGTATAATTAAAATTTCAGACATCAAGTGCTTCCCTTCATTGAGGAATGGATACAATAATGGGCGCGTAGTCAGTGACAAAATTTCGGCGTTGAGAGCCCGGCGCTTTTGTTCCCGTTTTCATTAATTTCTGTAATTTATGCAGCCCACCTAATCTGCAGTAATTGACCTATAAAAAAAGGAGGCGCCATTGTCTGCTCCCATCATTTCGACAAGGAGGCGAGTCTCAGGCAAGGGCTTTCTCAAATCTGTTTTTTTTTTTTTTTCCTTTTTAAAAAAATCCATCATACTCTCTCTCTCTCCCTCACTCTCTCTCTCACCCTCTCATTCCCTCTCTCGCTCTCTACTTCTCTCCACTGCCTCAAATGTATATTTGATTTCGTGATTCATTGTTCTGATGCAATTACATGTTGTGACACTCGCTCTCTTCTTTCTGAGGTCTGGTATATTTGAAATGCTTTTTTTTTTTCCTCCACTTTTTTTGGTTTTTGGAGACGGGGGGGGCGGGGGGGGTGGGGTGGGGTACGACTTCCTGACGCTAACGAGAGGCGCTACAAGTTCTTAGGGAGGGAAGGTGAGAGGACGTATGAAGTTAATGATGGAAGCGCGGACGCGAGCGGCGGCTTGGCGGAGGTGGCGGAGGATCCCTGCCGGAGTAACACAGAGACATAGCTCATCGTGACGGCTCCAGTTATTTCAAGCTGATTAGGGTCATTATGGCGGAGTCCTGATTTATGTCGCCATTCTCTCTCGCCAGTCCTGCATCAATAGATCTTAATGAATTGGTAAATAAGGGTGAAGATTACACTTGACAACACCGAAACATTTCTCATTCATACGAGACAAGATTTATGTAACCAATTAGGGCATAACAGGAGAAATTGGTCAGAAGAAAAATAATCTTTCTAGAAGAAAATTACCCAAGTCTAACCTTCTACAAAATAGATAATGGGCAGGTCTTTAACACTGGCTTAGTCACAGACCAACCATGCAGTTTTTTTTCCCTCCTTATTTTTTAAATTTATTTTAAACTGCATTTATGCAGGAATCACATTTTTCCTTCCTGATTTTAAATTTGCTTAAATTCCAGTACCTCAGAAGGGCAGTCTAATACTGCTGCCCTCTTTTAAGAGACAAAACAAGAGTGTCCCGCATCAAAACCAGGCGCGAGCTAACAGGCCATTTTAAAAAGCTCAAAATGATTTTAAAAGCACGGTGACAAAGGACCACCTTGATGTGGGAGACGTCCAAATTCCAAGAGGGCTGTGAAGCTATGAGACAGAAAGAAGAACAAAAAAAAATATATAATTCCCCCGGATAGCATAACAACTAAAAAAAAAAAATCAATCGCTTCCCTCAGACTTCACTTAATGTTTGATATGACTGTTGAGGAAATCATTAGCATTTTTTAATAGTCTCATATTTCAATTATTTAATTTTCGGGGTTCTGCGGTGCTAGTAATCAGCTTGCGCCCCCTTTTTTTGTCATATAAAACAGATAAAAGTGCTGATCATCAATAGCTGGAGACAGCCCGGAAAAACCCACAGGGCTGGAGGAGAGGAAGGTGTAAAAATTAAAGCGCAGTAATACCGAAGGCGTCTAATTCAACTCGCTTCAAGCGTATGCAAATGAGATTCCGCTGCTCAACGGCATCATTTATGTTGATAATAACGGCATCATCATTACAGGACTTAAATTAAATTACATCATCATTAGCATATCAAAGTGATTGGTTAAACTTTAAAACAAATACCCAATTCTGCTAATGAACGGTGTTAATTTGCTTGTAGACTACAAATAAGGCATCTTGGTAAATATGTGTTTTAGAAAACAATTTCAAAAATTCATCGTTTTTTTTTTCAAAAGGAAACAACAAATAAATAATAAAAAAAATCACAAGTTCAAAACCTGAACACTGCCAAGGGGATTTGTAAGCTGAAATTTAAAATACGTAGCATTTAATTTTAGTGCACTAAAGAACCTATTATATTCCAGACTCTAGAGAACCAAGTAAATTATCAGCTTTCAGAATAGAGTTGGGCCAATTCTCTATATCAACTAATCACAAAGCTCATTATGCACAGGATTGTTGAATTATGAAGAAGCCGCACAGCACATTCCAGAACAAATCCCTATGAAATGTTAATAGTATGCCCACAATAGCTCAACACCACGCTTTACCAGCCCTCATGAATTATGAAGTAAACAAATTATCCGCCCATCTTTGATAAAGATTATTAGTATTTCATCACATTTAATTTTACTGACCTCTTATATTCAAATGGGGGGGGGGGGGGGTATGGGGGGAGGGGGAGGGATGTGCTCTATAAAGTTATGGATCACTGCAAAATCTAAATAACTCCTTCAAATAAAACAGATATCTGCAGCTCATTAATACTTTATTGCTATTAGCTTATAAAAGAAACATAATAGCTCTGCCCCCGTTTTTTTTCTTTTTACAACCACTAGACTGTAAAGTACTCTCAAAACATATTAGTTTCACATCTTGACTTTAATTATCAGCCATTTGCTTATTAGCACTGGTACACACTGCAATGGCCAGCGTTGCAGCATGCTGGGGATCCCCAGTAATTAAGGCAACCTCTAAATATGAAAAAAAGCACACATAAACATGCATGCTCTGCATATGTATCATCGTTACTCTCACCCATCATTTGGAGTAATTAACCACCTAATAAACGCAGTCCTCTCTAGTCCACAACCACATGCACAGCAAACAATCTAACAAGCCAGCCCAGCAGTGGCATTAACAGAAAGCAGAGACGGATTAAAGGATGGAATTTTTTGGGTGCATTACCTGCCGGTGAGGAGTGTCACAGTGGGCAGAGGAACAAGCTGTTGGTGTTTGCGGTGAGAGCTTGCTCGTGTCACAGGGTACAGTGAAGCTTTCTGTGTCACCACTCCAACGGTGTTTATAGTGGCTTGCATCATAAACAAGCTCTTCTCCCCTTGCAGCTTGTTCGTGCATACTTAAATCACCTTGCCCATTAAAAAGACGTCTCTCCTGACAATTATTCTATCATTTTCGGTTGTCATCGGGCAATTACCGCAGCCCCTGGACGGGCCCTATAAAAACTTGGACAGGGAGTCTACCGTCCCCGCCAGACAACGTGAAAAGTGCAGAAAATGGAAATTTATAGCCCCGACAGGGCTGCCTTTTCTCCTGACATAGTAGAAATAATTATACTATCATACCAATCTGATGAAATATAATGCAATTATTTGAAAACACCACTTATCATTTCATTGCCATTTTTTATTGCCTGAAATACATTATAGTTATTCAGTGGTCTGCGATCTGAAAATGACCTTCAAAAATATCTCCGTCTCTCTCTCGCTTTCTCTCCCCGTCTATTTTTTCTCTCTTCCTTTTTAAAAATATTTTAAGCATGCGGACAACCGCGCGCACAGACGACCGGGCTGCTGTGAGGAGCGCGAGAGAGAGCGCGGTGTCTGTCCTCTCGCGGCTGTGTGAGCTCTCGCCCAGACGCCTTTCCCCCCTCCGTTCGCTCAAAATAAACATCTGCTGCTAGGAGCGGCGCTCAGACGCCCGAGTGCGTGCTCCCAACTCCCGCCGCACAAAACTTGCATCCTGACTCACACCGAGGGGATTTACAAACGCACAGCAGGAGCGGCTGCTCTCCACGGAAAATCTGGGGACGTCCACTTATTCTCCCAAAGAAAGGTATTTCTGCTTGTTTTATTCATCTCTAGCATTCTCTCGCTTCCCTTCTCCCTCGTTCACTCAAAAAGGGAGTCTGAATTGCATTAGCGGTAAGACAAGCAGTAGATTCCAGTCTCTGAACAGCACTGATAATACGATTTCCAAGCATATTCATCTAACCGTTTTAAAATAAACAAATAAAACCAGCAGCTGTAACACCACACAACACGTACACAAAAAGAGGCACGCGTGTCTCCTCGCGTGTCTCTGTCCTTAAAAAGAGCGAAAGTAACCTACCTTTAAAACAACCGCAGAGTAAACCCGTCCACAACGTAACAGGCATTTGAAGATATTCTTAAAAGACTTAAAGCATTAACGTGCTTCAGAAAAATATGTCACCGGTAGAAAACAGCATTAGGAAGGATGGAGTAAATAAAATTTAAAAAAAACTCTGAAGCTAGCTAACTGTCAAAGCCATTATTAAGGAACTATTTCTAGCGGTATTTACACAGCGGCGAGTGCACCTCTGCCCGATCACGTCCCAGACTGATGACATTTTGCGCTGGTAATTAAAACAAATCAAGCTGCTCTCTGATTGTTTTGGCACCCAAGGACAATCATACACAGAAATCAGCGTTTAATCGCCGGGGTCTGTCTGTGATGCGACGACGTGCGGGGTGACAGAGGTTCGATTCTGAGCCGACGCGCGTGCAGTAATCTCCCCCCACCCCCCCCACCACCCCCAAAACTAAGTGCTTCAATTTCTCAGGAAAACACCAGTCGCAATCCTTCAGCCCTCTGCAATCTTTCAAGTCTCGGATAAATATGCTTGGTGTTTCCCTTATTAGGGCAAGCTTGTAATAATAAACCGTAGGTCTGCTAACACTCAAAAAAGTATCTGAGTAAGATGAAAATAAATAAATAAACAAATAAATAAATAAACAAACAAACAAATAAATATATAAATAAATAAAGCAGACAAGCATTTCACAACTCATGCATTACACAAAGTAGGGGGAAAAAAGCTGGCTACATATCTTCAATTTACTTCAAACCACTTAATGGCAATTTGCCTTAACAGATGTTAATCAAGCCGCACTCTTTTGAACGTTAGAACCCATCAATTACTAACCTTAATTAGAATCACAGAACTCCGTCTCCTCTGCCAGCATATTCTGAGGGTGACGTATTAAGAGAATTGCCGTACTGTAAACAATGCGCGCTGACAACGAAATGGAACATTTTCTGATAATGGTGTTTGTCAATCCCTTTGTGAACTGTTCTGCCTGCCACGGAGCTTTTGCCTAGCCTAGCCGTTTCACAAAACAGGAATCAACCGGCAGGGAAGAAAGGCAACGGTCTCCCCCAGGAAAAAAAAGAGTACAAAGCCAAGTCTGTACACAGCAGATGCAAAAGAAAGTCCATCTGCTACCACCTCACAAAACCACATGGCTTTGGGTAGATTTAATGCTGTGGCTAGCCTGACTGTGTTTGTGTAGACAGTGTTGGAATAAAATGAGAGAGACCCCTGACCAAAAAATGATAAGCAAAACTCTTTACTTAGCTCCAAACACAAACACACAAACACGCAAATGCTACTGTGTTTGAATATTTCATTTTTACAAGTGCTTTTATTCTGACACATATGTAAACATAAATGCAAACTTTTTTTCAAATTTCTTTTCCAACATATGTGTACTCAAAAGCAGGACACACATGGTGACACACCCTCACATGCACCCCCACCCATAAAAAATTCACACACGCATAAATACAGGCATACACACACACCCATACAGACATATATGTGCACACACATACGTAGAAATGGACGCAGATGCAGACACACACATGCACACACATATAAACAGACACGCGCTTGTGCTGCGCACGCACACACACATACATACACACAGACACACGAGCACACACATTGATAGAAACAGAGACACACATGCTGCGCGCACACACACACACACACACACACACAGAAGTGCTGTATCACAAACGAGAACTTTCCTGTTCTCCAAGTCCCACCCAGGGCAAGCGTGACGGTTTCATTTTGTCAAAGATACCGGCCACCAACTCGGGGTAAGACCACTTGAACTCACAGCTTTGAGCTATGTGCCGGCACGATTAAACAGACTCTGAAACGCCACACGCTATCAGCAGTTCTACCGCGGCGTGCTTTACCAGTGCGATATCGCTGCCGCGCCCGGATGCAAAATCAAAAACTGCGCTCGGATGCTCTTGTTTGTGTGACTTTTGTGCTTTTCTTTTAAAACGTGACAACCCTGCGCCTCGTGCCACGGGCAAACACCAATCAAAAGAGAGGGAAAGAGGCGAGAAGAGAGCTCAGACGCTTCCGCTCCCGGTACTCTGGCTCCTAAAGCACACCTTTTAGTGGAAGTAATTACAGCAATTCTGCATTTCACTTTCGACCTCCGGGGGGCCTCTGGCCTCTCGGCAGACCCCCCTCCCCACGCCTCCCCCCCCACCCCCCACCGCCGCCATTTCCGCAACTCTCGCTCACGCGTTTCTCAAAATACACATTCGAAATGTACATGTCGGTTTAAAAGACATTTAAAAAATTTTAAAAAAAGCTTTCATCTGTTGCAGAACAATTCAAGTGATTGAAACTGATCAAACGATGATGGAGAAATGATCAGATTTAAGCACACTCGGATTAACTCATGACCATGTGACAGGACGGGACCAATCAATAATGTGCTCTCAAAATAAAACACCAGCTCACTCAATCAATATTACTATCATACTTAGCAAAAATTCTAAATGCATCACCAGTAGTATTAATGCATGCATAGTAATGCCTTATTAATTTGTGCATATCATAGCATTTGCAGGCTTGCTTAGAAATAAGCAAAAAAGAAAGAAAGAAAGAAAAGAAAACCTGCATGCAACTGTTGAATTTCTCAGTGCGACTGCGCTTTCCCTAAACCGAACAGGATGGGGAGATTTCACTTCAGAACTGCAGAACTGTGAAAACTTGTTCCATCACCGCGGAAGAAAAAAAAAGAAAGAGGAGCGTCATCGCCAAAGCAGCCAACCCGAGACGGGCTTTCCGTAGCCCTCGAAGCCCGCCGCCGCGCTTCGAACGGCCAGTGACGTCTGCCCGCCACTTCCTTACGCTAATTTCTCTTCCTCTGTTTTCTTCCCTCGTTCCCCTCCTCTCTCTCTCTCTCTCTTTCTGCAGGGCTTTGTACAGCCAAGGTCAATGAGGACAGACAATACCACCAGTGTCTCAGCGGATGAAGAGGGGGAAAAAAAATGGGGTGGATGATGGAGGGGAGGGGTGGGGGTGGGGGTATGGCGGGGGGAGGGGGTGCAGGTTTCTGTCTGCAAGCAATGGTATAATTTCCATAGCAACCCTCTAACTATTAATTTTCAATTAAAGCAGACACAAAGCGAACAGCCCTGGGCCAGCAGACAGCGTAGAGAGTCCCTGTCTTCACACTGGTCTGTCTCTCTCTCTCTCTCTGTTTACTACTGTCTCTCTCGCTCTCCCTCTCTTTCTCTCTCTCTCTCTCTCTCTCTCAGCTTCTACCGTCTCTCTCCCTCTCTCGTTACTACCATCTCTCTTTCTCTCGCTCTCCCTCTCTTCTTACTACTGGCTCTGGCTCTCTCTTCCTTTCCTTACTACTCTCTCTCTATCTCTGCTTACTACTGTCTCTGTCTCCCTCTCTCTCCCTTTCTCCTTACAACTACTGGCTGTGGCTCTCTCTTGCACACTTGTCTTATTATTCTCTCTCTCTCTCTCTCTCTCTCTCTCTCTCTCTCTCTCTGACTCTGCTGTGGGGCTATTACCCCCAGCGTCACCAACTCGCGGGGGGTAATTTGGGAAACATTTTAGAGACGCGGAAACATTTGACAGACACACAAATGTACGGAAACAGAGACAGGTTTTTTTGTTGTTGTTGTTTTTCATTGGACGTGGACGGGCCGCTGAAGGCGGAGCCTGTCGTGTGACCCGGGCGGAAGGGGGGGGGGCTGTAGTTTTTGTGTGTGCACTGACTGGGAGTTTTATTTGTTTCGAGCCACGGCGAAGCCGCCACGGGCGTCAAAGCTGTTCACTTTGTGCGCTGAGTTATCCACTCCACTGCACAGCCCCCCCCCCATCCCCACCCCCCCACCCCCCCCACGCCACCCCCATTTCCCCCTGCAGGTCAGAGAAAAGCAACAACCTCCACCGCGCTGTTAAATTCACTCTCGATAAAAATGAACATCAACACGCGGACATGCTGTGGCCCAAGCCCCCTCTTGGTCTTTCAGTCTCTCAGTTTTTGCGCAATGATTCTACAAAAAACATCCTAGATGTTGAGAGCACATATTAACTGATGCTATAATACACTCCAATACTTGTATTCTCATGACCCTTCATGCACTACACGGGAGCTAAAAAACTCATAAATTTGGCAAAAAATATATCACTGTTCACTTTCCACCAGTGGTGGATTTACAACTGATCTGAAAGTGCACAAGTACACATGCACACACACACACACACACACACACACACACAAATAAACATGCAAACATATGATAAACAACACCTCCACCACTAATCCACTGGCACCTCTGCCCAATTAAACTGCTCACCATCAGATCAACAGAACCAAAAATGGACAATTATAATGCACTGATTAAATAATAAGCTCATAAACATTTTGCGGACCGTACTTGAGCGGTATCCATGGCAACTTTCCTCTGCCATGCTCGGAAATGGGATAATGAAAAATCCTATTAAGTAGCCTGTGATGATGTCCAAATACATTTGCATAGATCTTTTATTGGGTGAAGAAGAAGAAGAAAAAAAACCTAGAAATAGAGGTGGTGCACAGTTTAATAATAGCAACAGCCAGAAAATGATCTTTAATCTTTTATGAATCGCATCTGTGGCACTTACTTCACAAGCCAAACCAGAGCCATGAAAGGGGCCATACATTTCCTAAAAAAATTAATGGACACGCCTTAAAATGGATCAAAATAATTAAGTAGACACTATGAACCCACAAGCTACTGTAGAATCTTGTGTGCTTTACTTCAGAGAGGAATGAGATCTGGAGGTTTTTGTACAGTACTGGGGAACGGGCTGGGGGGGGGCGGGGGGGGGTCAGAGAGGCACATTTTGGCGAATTCTGGCCGGTAGGTTCGCGCGTGAAGTCAGCTCCGCCGGTTTTGGGCCCCGAGCCAAGCAGGACACCCCTGAGTGAGCGCTGGCCTGGCAGGACACCCCTGAGTGAGCGCTGGCCTGGCAGGACACCAGCAGCCCAAACAAACCCGGTGGCAGGGAAGTGCCCCGTCGCTAACGTGTAACGGGACGGGCTCCAGCGGACCCGCGCGGGGGCGTGAAACCCCAAACTCCGTCCCCCTTTCACTCCCCACGTCCTTAAGAGGATTAACTTATCTGGAGATCCTCCTCTTGTACACAACCCGTTCTCCTGCATGCCCGGCGAATGTAGAGTAAAACACCGCCACAGACGGGCTTCTGAAGGACAGTGCCGACAGAGTGGGTGTGGGGGGGTGTGGGGGGAGGCGGTGGGTTAACAGGCCATGACACAAAATGTATTTTATGATGTTGTGATGTCATGTGAGTGCGATGGAGGATGTAAGCGTGTTAAAGGAAGCAGTGGTCTACTCCACGCACAGACAGCCCTCGTAAATGAATAAAATGTCACACGAGGACCGTTCGTGACAAGGCGCGTGTCATGTACGCGCCACATCTCTATGATTGGATATGAATCTCTGTCTCTCTCTCTCTCTCTCTCTCTAAACGTGTGCCACGAGGGTAGGCTAGCCCCACTAGCACGCTGTAATGTGTCTGTGATTGAATGCAAATGCTGACCTGATGAAAGTTACATGAGGAGATGTGCTGGTTCCTTTATTATAAACTGATCTTTTTGTGTGTGTGTGTGTTCCCAGAAGCAGATATAAAAATGGATGGTGCTTTTTAACGTGACTTACAGACACACAATTGCAAATAAATAAATAAACAAAAAATCCCTTGGGCAAATATTAAGCCACTGCTCCTACAATGATAAGAACTGAAGTGCCCCACTGTTAAATGCCATTACATTTCATGACCATGCAAGTAAGAAGAATTGCTGATGCTCTACGACACAGCATTGCATCTTCTGAAAAAGGGCAAAGGGAGGAGAAAACAAGGCTCCTGAAAACAAGTCCAAGCATTCCTAAGGTTTTTTTTGGATATTACCTGATCTCAAGTAGGACAAAACCCTTCAACTGCGCTCTGCATAGGCGACTGGGCAGCATTCTCACCACCTAACACTCATTTAGGATCCACCATGCTGCTAAAGTCCTAACCACTAGAGACAAACCTCTCATAAGTACCACACATCTCTGGTGGAGCTTGGCTCATGGGATTCACTCAGAAACCTGCTCAGTATGGGGTGAATGGTCGTGCTCCAGTCAAGATCGAGAACTAGCGATTATCATTAATAAACTAGGACAGTCTTTAAAAAATGAAAATCCAAGTCCTTAAAAGAGGCTATGAAATGTGACAAAACATGGAAATATAATGAGACAAACAATCGTGTGTTATTCTCTACTGATAATGAAGGGGATTTTTTTAACAGAGGTCTATACATGTTGCACTTTCCCTCTCTTAATATGGCCTTCTCATTAAAAAAAGAAAGAGAAAAAGTGGGCACTGACATATCTCAATCAGCAGACCACTGTAATGCACATTACAGGAATATAAAAGTGGAGACTGAAGTCAGCCAGTTCAAGTTGACCAGGCACTTGAAACGGAAAAGTGGGGGGGGGGGAGGGGGTTGGGCGGCGCGACAGACACTCAAGGTTAACATCCCTCCTGCGCCTTCCCCTTAAATGTGCCTTTCTTCAAAAAATGTATTTGAATGGGGCTCCTTGATGAAATCAAAGACTTGACTGTGAGTAAATTTAAACAAGCAAGCGGCTCCCCCTTTCCGTAGCGGTTTACCCATTATGCAGGAGACAGCTGCTGAGATGAAAGGTAACGGTGGGGCAAAAAAAAAGGAAGAAGAAGAAAAAAAAAACAAGGCGGAATCCTAAAACGGATGGAAAAAAAAACAAAACTGCATGCTTCTGGCTCCGTGCCGCATGAACACGGAACACGGAACGCCGCGTGAAATGCGTCATCTTGTTACGCCGCGTGAAACGCGTCAGCTCGTTACGCCGTTCGCCGCGTGCAGCTGCGTTCCTGCCCTGCCTTGATGACGGGTCGACGTCGACTCGAGAGAAACTCCTCCCGTGTCTGCGCAGCTCGCCGCCGCCACGCCCGAGAAGACGAAACGTGCAGCAGGTTGGTTGTGCTAAAGGGATGCTAGCCTACGCCGAACAAGAGCCCGCGCGGAGAAACGCAGGTCTTAGCGTTAGCGTATCAGCTGATCGGCGTTAAGCAGGTGGTAATCTCCGCAGAGAAAGGCTTGTACAGCTGATATATGGCTACCTTTGGTAGCGTGGTGCTACCTGCAGTAGGCTACGTCTAGTTACGCAAGCATTGGCCCAGCTTCGTTCGTCCCACTACACTTCAGTATACGAATATGACTGGTATTGGGACCAGTTGCTGATGAGTGTAAAATCCACTGGGCAGGCCCTATTTAACCCACACACATGCATTTTATTTAAAATGTGTTTTTAATGTCGGAGTTTTGGTTGAGATTATATCGCAGCACAGACAGGCCATTTGGGCTGCATTTTGTAAAGTCAGTAAACTGTTAAATCGGCACTGATGTTCTTCGAATGTAACAGAAACAGTGTGGGTTCATCAGTCGGGCGCAGCTGAATTCCAACAGTTATGAAGGAGGCCCTGACACTGGCTGTACCTCATCCTGCTACGTTTCTCTGCTATATAAATTTGCTGGCTAATATACAGGTTCTAGAATCAACCGTTCGATCTGAACTTCTGACCCGCGATTAGCATGAAAGTGTGACGCTAACTTTTCTGTGTTCACCATCATAGTTTCGCTCAGCGCCGACCAGGAATTAGCACGCCAAACTGTTCCTGTCAGGAAAAATACTGTAACGTAACACGATCCTTTGCTTTGAAGTCAAAAGTAAAGGACGCACGTTGACTGAATCCAGGCCTTACTCGTTGACCGGTCCATTAAACCTGGATTTTTTCCCCCCCACACCAATCCCTGGTGGTGGCGGTACAACTTTAAATCAACTGTGCCGACGATGCCACTTGTTGTAAATTCATCCGTTCGTGAATTCAATTGTCATTCATCCAGATGATAATTAAACACCACAATTACAACCCAGGCAAATGGCTGCGTCCTACAGAATAAACTCATTACGGGGAAATCTGAGACCTAACCGTTCTACTCAACTGCCGTTAATTCAAACCCAATGTTATCTGGCGGCTAATTTAAAAAGGGTGGGAACGGGAATTAGCCCACATCTGGAGGTGATTCCGCTCTCCCTGCCACCGAGCCAGGCCCCGTGGAAGCCACTGCGTTTAGGAAAGGAAAAAAAAAAAACCGAAGTGGGGAAAATGAGGAGAAGGAGGTGTGAGTTCTGAACGGGCGGTTTTTCTATTTAACGTTTTCACCATGTTGCGATCAGAATCGAAATGAGGGCGGGGTCCCCCAGCCACGGGCCGTCGAGGAACTCATTAAACGCACGAGTTAAACAAAGCAAAATCATGATTAATGACTGACGTGCGATTTAAAAAATACAAGCGGGGATGAAATTCTGGTTTCTCTTATCCATACGTTAATGGGACACTGCGATATGAGACCAACCGCAAAAAACTGTTTCCTAATCCCAAATGTGCGCCTATGCTGATATTCTAAAGGAGGACTTCCAACAAGTCTTCACCTCTCATACTCTATGCCATAAATCAATAAACCAATAAAACCTGAGGATTAGGGCGCTCCGAGCCCCAGTATGAGCGAGTCTGATTTTACCTCAGCGGCATCGCGCGAGGTAAGCTACACATTGTCCCGTATCATGCAGAAAGCACTGAGCATAATGAAAAAAAATGACAAATGTTTCAATTAAATACAATGTGCAGTATGGCAAGTCGCATCAATTGAGTCATTTCTGAGGCCGGCCGACTGGCAGACATCCTAAAATCTGACTCCCATGGTCGCGATTGTGAAGTTGCTCAAAGTAGACATTCACAAAAAAAAAAAAAAAAACCTGTCTGCAAATCCAGTTTTCCTCATTCTTGTAGAAAATGTGTTTTCCAAATGAAAATACTCTTAGGATCGGCTGTTTGAAGCGGGCCAATCCGGGAATATGAGATCAAATAAAGGGCCGTGTTGAGGCTGAGAGCCGAAATGGATTCGCTCGCGGAGCGGAGATGTGTGTAATAAAATTACTATTTTTTACATCGTTCTTAAACAGCACATTTTCCTCCGGACTGGTAAAGCTTTTACCAGGTCTGTTTAAATAATTCTTCCCTTCACAAATACGGTATCCGAGCGGTCTTTTTTTTTTTTTTTTCACGAGTAACAGAAGAAGCCGTGGACCAGCCTTCTCATCTTGCCCTGTGCAATTTGCAGGAAATGAATAGCGCTTTCAAGCCCTGCAAGTTCGATGGAACTTTCAGTCAACTTATATCAATAATGTTTTGGAAGTCATAATAAATTTGAAGAGAGAAAAAAAGAAGTGCATTCCGTAATAGAGAAATGCTGGGACATAATGCATATTTCAGCAGGCTGTGCTGGGATAGAGCTGTAAATGGCCCTTATTCACCATTTCGCCGGCTAGACTAGCATAGCTTCTGTATTGGAAGAAGTCAGTAACGGCAGGCAATATCACCAGGCCAGTCAGGAAAATATCTCCCCAAAATCAAAGCAAATAAAATTTGAAATCTGGAGAGTTTTTGGGCACATTTTAAAAAATCTTTTTTATCTGTTGTTGGTTCACCAATGTCAGGGGGGCTTATAGTGACCAAAAAAAACAAAAAAACTCTACAGTGCATAAAGCCCACAAACAGATAATGGGCTATACATACAATTCAGCAAGAAAAAAAATGACCTTAATTACCATTAAAAGTAAGCCAGCATTTTAGTTTAATTACTCCAACTCTCAATACATTGTTATGGACCAGAGCAGAGTGAGTGGTTGAAACTGACAATAAAAAAAAATTAATGTTCAGAAATTGATTCCTTTATAAAAGATATTCACAATAACTATTAGACGAATTTTTAGCCGAGGTACACGTCAGTATTTGCAAATGGACATTTGCAAAGGGAAGGAATACATTATAAATTTGTATACCGCCATTACTGAAGTTTCAATGAAAGCCTTTGGTAAGTGAAATGAACCACTTATCAGCACGTCTCCTTATTGCCTTAAAAGCAGTCCCTGTGCCACAATTTGAATGGCAAAAAAGCCGTCTGTTATGACATTAAAACCGAACTGGATGTACACTTTTCTAAGAAATAAATGGTTCTTTTGGTTACGCTGGGGGGAAAAGGAGAGGCGTGCATTATTACAAGCCAAAGTGACTAAAAAATATAACTGTTTATTCAGAGACAGAGAGTAAGGTGAACAACATCCATCCTTACAAGAATAAGAAGACAGTTATCTTCCTTAAAGTTGATTTATTCAAGAATTCCTCAGCTGAAAGAATCATAACCATTTCATTTTTTTTTTTTTAATTCCTGAAGGTTGCTACAGTTCTTAAGCATTCCAAAATAAAATCCATCTTCACAAAAAGGCATCCCTGGAAATGCATAGGCTACATCCCTACAATCTCAGACAGTCATGACACTTTATTTGTTTGTTTGTAGTGAAAGAATTGCATTGTACACTTCATGCCCAGTAATAATTTCTTATTTTTTGAATCACAAATTTTTCTAGGCTCTCACTCCTCCACTAGCCACCTGCATCTATACAACAGCTCACACACACACATGCACACGCACATGTACACACACACACACACACACGTGCAAAACAAAAGAAAAAAAAAGCATAGACAACAGAGTCTACATGCTTTTAAAATAATCCTGAGGCTTATTTTCTGGAAGTGTTTCCTTTCTGTGTGCTATATAGCAATTTGCTAGTTACTTTAAGATTCCTCCCACTAATTTGAGTTAACATTTTTGTGAGCAAGGAATATCAGTGGGAATTATTCAACTTGGACATCTTTCTGCTTGTGCAGTCACGTTAATAATAATGCAACCACAATTGTCATATAGGTCTTCCCACTACTGTGAGACTCACGTGAAGGATTATCCAGTTCCATTATCTTTTAGTCACTGCTCAATTGCGACCTCTCTGGTCAGACAGGGTACTGCGATTAGCCTGTACCAGAGGCTCCAACTGCACAGTCCTCCAGTGCTATAACTGCAGAACTGGAGGATATTCTATGACTGAATGCATCAGTGCCTTGTTGTAGGTTATATCCTAATTTGGGATTCATAAACAGGGGGTATAAAGAAGGTGTGTCAGAATTACTTAAACATATTCATCTCCCACCTAAATGTTCCTCAGTGTTTTCAAGAAATTTTGTGTTTTCGGCAATGCACTCATCTTTGTTCCAAACATCTTGTAGCAAGGCTATTATACCCTGTCATTTAAATCTAAACACTGTCAGTACACACGATCCAAAGGCTATTCTTGTTTTAACAGGCAAGATGTCAAATCCACCTTGTTAATCTCTTCTCTTCCATGGTGAAATCCTTTGGAATTATTTATTTATTTTTTTAAAAGGAAGAAGAGATTTTGCCTCCTGACAGTTAGAGAAAAAAAAAAAACACCCAAATAAAGAAAGAGGCCCGCTGTGGCTGAAGAGTTTTCCGCAGCCGCCGCGTGCCCCCCTCGCCTCCCCGAACAGACGGCAGACCGCGCCGCACTTCAAGTGCATAGCAGGGCCATTAGGTAACTCTGCCCCTCGCCGGATTCGGCCCGGGCTCACTGACAAACATCCATCTTCCCCCATTGTTCCGCATCTCCTGAACCTGCAGTGCGCAGGGCGAACGAACGCCTCAGGTTACAGCTATCAGAAACGACTATCAGGGAAACGGGTCACCTCCCGGGCAGAGGTGAACCCCGGCGCTGGGTTTGGAGCAGGCCCGCCCCCAAGCAAATAAACAGAACAGTCTGTTCCCCAATAGGAGCGCACGCCTTCTGTTCAAACGTATCATTTTTATTACGCTTCTGCGTATCGATCGGTATGTGCTTATTATTATAGGTCTTTCATTGGCTGATTCTGCAGCAACTGTGTGAAGAAGAAGAAGTGGAAGAAGAAGTGGAAGAAGAGGAATAAGTAGTAGAAAAAGAAGAAGTGGAATTATAGGGAAGGTAAAATATCAACCAACAGCATCGGAAACGATCAAATTAAACATGATCACGCATGGGTACCCGCGCAGCTTCCAAGACGTCAGGTAAAGAGTAAAAAGAAAAAGTGAAGAAAAGAAAAGAGAAGACTTTGCAAGCTTTTTCACAGCAGGAGAGTAAATTGTAGACTTTCAGGCTTCTCCGTTTCATTAAAGTTCTCTACATTTAACAGACACGCCATTTTCCAGATTGCATCTTTTACCACGCAGTCCATTAATACAGCGGGATATTCTCCCAAAGCAGCTCAGGTTGGTTTCCTCCCTGCAGTGCCCCCGCTGAGAATCGAACCCACGGCCTCTGAGTCACCCAGACCCAGTTCTCTACCCAGTACACTACACTTTCACCCCCATTACACACACAAGCTCCCCAAAATATGCGCTTGCTCATATAAAAATTTACACAATGACGTAAGAATCTGATACGGGAAGACCAATCAGGGAAGGTCCTAGCAGCTGACCCTTGACCTCTCATTTTGACCTCGTGCCTTTGAGAACAGAAAGCTGTCTACAGCAGATTGGAGTTCTGGTATGAAGGCCATGGGGTCCGGGGTAAGCTAAGCATAGCATTCTCTCCAGGCCAATCTCATGGGTATTGCAACGCAGACATGACTAAGATGTTCTCCCGTAATGTCAGACACAGATAAGACTGCTTCATCTAGCGTTCTGCCTGCGTGTGTCATTAGCAGCAATAAAAACACTTGAACAGTGTCATATTTAGTCAAGAACTCCCGGTGCTGTTACTGAACGCATCAGCCGGTACAGTCAGCGGAGGGCTGGATATTAGCATCAAGTTGAGAATTTGTCGTTGAGAACATGGAAAACGAAGGCTTTTCACTAAAAATATTTCATATTCAAAGAGTGCAGAGTGCAGTATTTGTTGAGGAAGCCAAGTTCTGCCCAGGTAAGTAACATTTGATGAAACTGTATAGCAGGCAGCTCAGTGCAACTGACAGTGGCTCTGACTTCCTGGTCACATGTGCAAGAGTTAAGGAAGTGATGTTCCAGCATGCTTCTGCCCAGCCGGCAAACATATAGTGCCTGAGGGATAGTACCCTCCAACAACGCTGACCAGGAGCAGCAAACAGTTTACAAAATGGACGGATGATCTGGAGAGGAGAAATGTCTCACCTAAGCTACGTTAGTATAATACGGTCTGCTGATACCTTTTTTCCACACTGTAAGTTGCTCCAGATAAGCGCATTTGCCAAATGCCAATGGAGTGAGTCACAATGTCATGCAATTCAAATGAGAGTAACACAATTGCAGTCTCATTCACAGTTACCATTTGCTTTATTGCTTTCATGTTTTCTGGTTTAAATTAGCCATCGTACAAATCATCCGTTATAGAGTATAAAACAAAGAGGGAAACATCAACACCAACAGTAAAACTAAAACCAAACAGTGCTGGTAAGGGAAGAAACTTATACCACAACAGGAATAATTTAAATTGCATTTAATTCTATTTAATTGCATTTATATTTTTAGTGACATTCATGAAAGATGAGCAGGTAATGCAGTTTTTCCCTTTTTAAAGTAGGCTACATCATTCTGATTTAATTGTAAATAAAAAGCAGAGAAGTAAAAAAAATGTAATACTTTCGCAACTTTTTTTTAACAAGTCTACGGTACTTCCGTTTCCTCGCTAAGGAGCATACAAATACAAGCCCCTCCATTGGCAAGTGAACTTTTCACACCTGCAGAGCAGCAGAATCGGACGATGTGGGTTTCCACGGCTGGTGCGTGGCATTACCGTGCGCTGGTGTCATATGAAAAACATTCCGCTCCCCCAGCCCTTAAAAAAAAAGTCTCGGTCATTAATGAAATACAGGCCGCAAAATGAGGTCATAGCAAGTATGGATTTCAACAGCCCCTCTTGAAAAAAAAATAAATAAATAAAAATCACTTACAAGAATATCAAACACGGACGCAAATCAAATCCCAGCTGCCCAAAAAAGGGCAAAAAAAAAAAGGACGCCTTTTAACATTTGTCCTTTTAGAAGGCGAGGCAAACAAGCGTTAGCTGCAGCTGAGAAACAGAGTCCGCGACGAGAGCAGACTAAACAATCGGGCCGCGGCCAAGGAAAACGCTAAGTGACTCCAGACGCAGGGCTACATTACAGGATGTCTCACCCTGGCTATCGAATCGCGCGGTGGAATTTGTCTGTTTGGCACAGGCGTTCCGGCCATTTCCCCCCCCCCTTTTTTTTTTAAGACGCCGTTCGTAGGCGTCAACTTCTGAACATAAGACAGCAACGGGTTTGATTGGAATCAATCAAACAAAAGACATGCACAGTAGTCCTGCAGCGTGGAGAGCCATAACTTCTTTCCCCCTGCAATTCTAATGAGATCACGGTGAGAAAACACAAGACGAACAAGTGCAAGTAATTGTATTGCTATATTAGCTCCCCCCACCCCTTTCGTTCTAGAAACTCTTTATCCCGTTCTTTTTCCCCACAGTGCCAAACCCACTCATGCAAGGAGCAGTACAGCTGAAGCCTGTGCTCTTCTCTGATGCAATCACCAGCAAGACAGCGACTATGTTACACCATGCAGAACACAGTACTACAAGGGAGCCAGTGACTATTTTACACTATTTTATAATACAAATGGAAGACAACTATGCAAAAGTTTATCACAGCATTGCCGTATCCCACCTGGATGATCGGACCATAGAATGAAAAGCAGATCTGGATTACGGGGTGGGAAAGAGCTTGGAATGTGGTGGATCAGGGGAAGAGCAGGGAAGGACTGGGATCAGGGGAAGAGCAGGGAAGGACTGGGATCAGGGGAAGAGCGTGGGGAAGGAGTGGATCAGGGAAGAGCAGGGAGACAGCCCAGATCGAGGCGGAGCGGGGAAGGACTGGGATCAGGGGAAGAGCGGGGAACAGCCCCAGACGAGGGGCGGAGCGGGGAAGGACCGGGATCAGGGGAAGAGCGGGGAACAGCCCCAGACGAGGGGCGGAGCGGGGAAGGACCGGGATCAGGGGAAGAGCGGGGAACAGCCCCAGACGAGGGGCGGAGCGGGGAAGGACCGGATCACAGGACCCGGCGAGGCGTCGGGGACGGATCACGAGCGTCGTCCATAGGGTCGTCCTCGAGTCTCCAAACTTCAAACGGCTCAAATACCACAACATTCATAAAACAGAACCGAGCCTTCGGGAATTGAGAAAGGGGAAAGAGAGAGAGAGAGAGAGGGGGGGAAAAAAGAAACACAAAAAAGGTAGCAGACCTCAACAGCAGATGGTCGAATTAACATTTCAACAGCTCTGGCCTTTCATCTGAGCGTGCTCTGCTTCTTTTTCCAGGGGAAAATGTGCGGCTTCGGTTTACAGAGATGCAGAATCACAGAAAGCATCTGGAAAATGGGGGAAAGGAATATTGGCTCATTACTCCTGATATTCCTTTTCTATGAAAAATTAAATAGGTCTGTTTTTAGCTGGTTAGTCTCTCCAAGACTCGGCTATGTTATGGAAACACCATCTCAGTAATTTATAAGTGGAGGAACACCGTAATAAAAAAGGGACCTGGATTTTTCCCCCCCCTCCAACTTCCCTAATTTAATACTTTTTCATTGTGCTAAATTCTGGCCAAACCTACACCGCATACTTTATTTTGGTCAAAACAAACCGATGCAAACACTACTGGATTGAAAAGACTCTCTCAGGACTCTGAAGAGTTCAATCTTTGATATCTCTACGATTTACGCCTGGTGACCACCCTTCTCTCTCCCTTTCCTCTCTCTCTCTCCCCCTCTCTCATACGCACACTTTCTCTCTCTTTATATGCTGAAGAATTTTACAAAAACCAACAAGCCAACTTAAGCCCCTTCCTTTTGATCATCTATATACCAAGCTTTACCATTTTTTTACATAATACATGTAAATGAGCATGATATACTGGTTAAAGTAGGTAAATATGCACGTATAGTTTCCCTCTGAAACACAATAGAACATGATAGGTTGGTTTAGCCGTATAGATTTTTACAAATGCAAGAATTAACAGCTCTCGAAATGAGCTCCACCGATAACCATCTTGATGTATTTAAATCCTACAGATGTCTTTAGGCATATTTATAGGACCACTATATTACTAGAAATCCAGACAATTCCTTCAAACACAGGCCTACTTAGAGTGAGGTTCAAATACTCTGGCTGATTTGCGACAGATCTGTATTGGGTGGGAAAACCCTCTTGATATACGCAGAAGAAGAGAAGGAGTGAACACAGGCTAGGCTCTGTAGATTTGAAGCTGTAGGCTCAGGTTCCTGGCCTGTATCATTACACATCTACGAACACAAGCCCTCACAGAAAAGACCAGAATACTGCAGGGGTCAAGTGAAGCTCATGTGACCCGGTCATGTGACATGGGTTATCAGCCACCATGAGCATTCCACTGGCCTTCTTATTGGCGCTAGCTCTCACCTGCAGCACTGTATGGACTGCCATGTGGAAAATTACCAGTGACGTAGGGGCAAAAGAAACAGGCCACAGCTGCATGTGTGTGTGGGGTGGGGGGATGGAGGGGACACAGTGTTAACTCAAAGGGAACAATCTGTGGGCTGGACATTTAACAAAAGAAAAAAATGCACTATATTATATAAATAAATAATTTGAGTACATATATACGTATTCAAATTATTTTTTCCAAAAAACTGTTCAAACATTCTTGAAAAATTGGACAGCTACTAACAAAAACAAGGAGTGATTCAACTCATCAATGCATTCCTGAAGAAAGCAATTTTTTCCCTTGCGGTGAACAATAGAAAATAAATAGTGACTGTAAACAGCCTCAGTCTGTTCTAAGCATTCAATGGAAATGCTCTGTAGTGCCTATTAATTTGACACAGTTATGGCTAAATTACATATGTTCCACCTCTGTGACATTTTAAATGCAATTAAAGCTGGTTATGAGAGAGTGCGGACTGCGTTGTGATGAAGGAAATCTCTCCAGTGATTAACATGCAAACGAGCTCATGCTGGCAGAATAGATTGGGGTTTGAAAACCTCAATTACTTCTGTGTGATTATCTATTTACCAGTACACACACTTTCATTTTTCATCTGCATTCGAGGCGTTCATGCATGGGCCCCATTGTACTCCTGCATTTATTTATGACAGCCCTGTTACTGAAATACAATTATGACTATTTTCCGTGGAGATATAGTGCATTTTTAAAAGCTCGTGCTCGTCGACACATAAACACACGTCCATAAACACCTCTCTAATTCCATGATCTATTCGATTTTCTTTTTTTTTGTTCCAGAGTTTTTATTTAGTAAATATCAGCCTGTGTGTGTGTGTGTTTGTATGTGTATGTGCCTGTGTTTGTGTGTGTACGTGCGTGGGTGTGTGTTTGTGCGTATGTGCGTGGGTGTGTGTGTTTGTGTGTGTGTGTGTGTGCGCGCTATTTCTTTCAGTCCTCGTATAATTATGAGAGGACCAGAGGTAATGGAAAAAGGTCACCTTCTTCTACGCTCACTCTGTTTTTAACCATTATCCGTTCGCGATTTAGAAAGCAGGCACAAAGAATTAAAACCAGTCTTTCAGCAGGCCACTGAAAACAGCGCACGGTAATCTACAGGTATGGCCAACGGACGGTTGGGAGGGTTCCATAAAATCAACAGCAGCCACGTAAACAATTTCAATCATACGCATCTGCATACTGATGTAATTATCAACAGAGCGCCTGGCAGCCCCTCGGTTATTTCATTAATTCACTTGGTTGAATGGTCACAGGATTCCTCCTGTATGTCTCGGAAAACCGTGGAAAAAAAAAAAAGGTGGCATTTGGAAGCCGCCCGTGATCTAAGTGGTAACGTAAAACATAAAGGAAGAAAAAAAAAAAAGATTTCTCTTTTCACAATTTTAGCGGAGCGAATAATTAATTCAATAAGGCATAACAAAACATTTTGTTGGAAATTGAATAAAATATAAAACGGGAGAGAACACCTTTTGAAACACTTTTTTTTTTTTTTTTTTTGAATACGCAACAAAACAGATAAGCCACCCAAGCATAAAAGCACAGTAAATAAGTGTGAATTACAAATAAATCTGCTCATTAAAAAATGAATTGAAATTTGGTGGGGGCTTTGGTAACAATGCAAATAATTGCTTAGTATGTGCTGATAATCCAAGAGGGGGAAAAAAACCATCAGCATTCTGTTGTCTTGCAAGTCTGCTCTAATGAAACTCCTTTGACAGAAAGCTTAGCAAATTAATGAGACTTGCAAAACAACAGTGTGGAATACATTTCGCCTCGCATTATGTGAACCTGCCCCGTGCTTTTCCGCACCTGAGCCAGAGCCAGAGACAGGTGTGTGGGTGTTGACGGTCTTCGCTCAGAACGTGAAGCTAAAATAAGACGGTCTGGGAAATAAGTTAAGATTTGGGAAGTATATTCATGCATTACCGAAAATAAAAACTACCGCATTTGCTTTTCACAAAGGACAGAATTTTACTGACTTGGTTGTACAATTTTAATTTACACCCAAGTCAGTAAGGTGCTCTACTGGGAGGGTAAACAGAGCACACCCAGAGGGAAGGGAATCCCTAGAATCTGATACAAAAGGCATGTATTATACTGACAGCACCAATATCATTTGTAGAACCGGCTTAGGCTAGAAATGACTGATAATTTTTTTTCTAGGTTTATGGTATTTGTAACAAAAACATGGTTGTACCGAGACACAGTTTAGAAAAACACAAACTCCCTTAAAGGCTTGGGCGTTTTAGTGCACTCTCTCACACACACTGTGCACACTATTAATATAATCTTGGCCTGTTGCTTTGGTTGAAAAGGTGAAGGAGTTGACATGGAAACAGTGCCATCATGTGACATCACAAAGGATTCCTTTGGCACACGCAGGACTCCGCTGCACACAGTCAAACCTTTTCCTTCACATTCCGGACATCCATGCTGACTAGCGTAGAATCTATTTTGTTCTACCATGTGTGGCAATGTGGTTTATGGGCTAAGAAGAGTGAGGGTTGCCAGTTTGAATCCCAGACTTCCTTCCTCTGTAAAACCCTTTAACTGAATGGTTTCGTTAAAATTAGCTGCATAAATGGATGATATTTTGAAAGCAAAACACAAAAGCTGTATATGTTCCCCTCCTCAATGAGTCGTGCTCATCAAATGAATTGTATACTGTATGATGTGGGTTTTTTTTATTTCCAGTGCAGACTATGCTCCCTCCAGGTGACAGTCAGAAATGTCCCTGTAATGACAGCAAATTCAAATGAGAAATTAAGGCGGTGACTGCAAGGATGCTGCAGGCTGAAGTGGTGTCAGGAAGGTGGAGGTGATGGGGGTATGTGGGGGGAGGATAGAGATAATTACTATTCTAAAAGGACAGCTCCACCAAAGATAGGCGTTCCGGTGAAAAGCCTGGCAGCGCGGGCTGTGACAGTCTGGCCACCACTGGAAATGCAGCCCCTTGCTATGAAAATTAACCCTTTAGGAAGTGACACCACGAACATGAGATCAGAATAATGGAACAGAACATTCCAACGCTGATGTAACAATCGCTACTGGTAACTGAAAGCAATGGAGTTCTAGAGCACTGACTTAGAACGCTGAAAGAACATTCCAAAAAAAAACTACTCTTCAAAGGGTTAAAAGTTTAAGGTGAAACACAACAACACTGTTGCCCTGTCCCAGAATTCATGAAAGGTCTCTGAATAAGAATGCTGATCTAGTAACAGGCCCTGCCTTCATAAAGCATCTCAGTATACCAGGGCTGACCTGGGATCAGTTTTTCCTTTTATCTTGTGATGGAAGAGGTTAAGACATGGACCAGGGAAAGCTAATCCTTGATCAGCAGGCCCAGTGCCTTTAATCAACAGGCACCAGGATGCAAAGAATCACTGATGCCTGTACAAAGCTTTAAATGTTGTAAATTCAAAGCTAAAGCATGGTAAAAACAATTAGTGATTCCCACCCTTCCTTAATATCCTGACAATACTGCAACCACGGTGTAGCAGGAAAAATACAGCTCACCACTCACCAGCACACACATCCCTTGCAATTCATTAGACGTGTGTGCAGACACACAAACGGAGAGAGGAGTGACTCTTCTGCCGATGAGGATTACAGGTGAGGTTCCTGTTCATTTCCAGTGCTCCCTCCAGCTCTAAAGGAATCTATTGATCTGTGAAACAGCCCACTCTAGGGAGCTAATTCACTTGATGTTATGTATCTAATGATGAAATGACTAACGATTAAACCATTTGGTAATTAAACATCTTACAAACCATTTAACTGACTGTACGTCAGAGAGGTCGCCCAGGGTCAAGGCGATTGTTTTTCATTTTTCACTTGGCATGAAGAAAGAAAGAAAGAAAGAAAGAAAGAGAGGGAGAAGAGAAAATGAAAGAGAGAAAAAAATGAAAAAGACGCAGTGGTTCCCCTGCACAATGGTGAAATCGCTCTCCGGGTTGTTAGCAACTCTGCCACAAAAGCCTTACCGCTGTCAAACCTCTAAGAAGAAAACAATTAAAAAGCAAAGAGAACGGTCCCTGCCTTCTGAAAAATTTGAGAAAATCATAAATTCGGAAATCTCATTAGCCAGCTCCACCAAGGCGTTCACAAAGACAAAGCTTGTTTTTTTTGTTTTTTGTTTTTTAATGAGAGGAAATAAAATAGTATTTAGTCATTGGCTCCAAATATGGAAGGCAAAAAAAAAATGAGGTGTGATCTGTGGATGCTTTGTCTTATGACACGTATGGAACTTAACGAGCAAACGCACGGTCAATATTGAGACAAATCTTCTCAATGAATTTGATAACTCGAATATGAAATTATTTCTGACTCCTGCATCAACAGATAGCTGTCGTACTACTAAGAGACTGGAAGCATTTAGCAATACTTCAGGGACGGGGGTGAGGGTGGATGGGGGGGGGTGGGTGTACGAAAGGAAACCCGATCAGCCCTCTTGTACACAAATCCTCACTGGCGTTGGGACAACCGCGAGAGATCAACCCACAACAGCCCACGAGCCGACTTTACGGGCTCACGCACGAAAAAAAAAGAGAGAGGACGTTTTACGATAAAGCCTGTTGTTCCCATTTAAGACCTGGGAATTTCATTTTTTTTTTCTGAAAACGACGCGCGGGTTCACGTGGGGCGCGGGCGGGAAAAGTCCTCGGGGGACTCGCGAAACGCCGCGCGGGTAAAAAACACCGTCGCCAGAAAAAAAAAAAGGCAAGTTGGACTAAAAGCCGCGTGGCGTCGCTGAAAGAGGAAGGGAAGAAGGTAGGAATGTTAACAATGGTAAAATGGAGGACGGTATCACAAGGTTCAACGTGTGCAATAATGAATACATGCGAGATTATGGAAGCCCCTTCCGTCATTTACATAATGTAAAACACTTTTTCTCCCCCCTGCTATTCACCGAATAAATGAGGACACTATCATAGCGCTGGAAATTTTTTTGACAAAAGACGGAGAGCCCGGGATTCAGACGGACCTTGTGGCTCCGACAATGCGGCCACTGTTCGAACGTCTTCTCCGAGCGCTCGGCTGAAAAAGACCTTGAAGAATATTTATTACCGAGCACAATGCATACGCACCGCCGTGTCACCTACGCCACTTTGAAAGTCAGAGATATAATATCTGCCGCTGAAGATTTTACATAATTAATACAGAAAATATGAGCTTTATAAAGAAGGCATTTAAATGCGAGTTTAACTGCCTGAGAGAGGTTCTTTTTGACATCACGCGCAGAAGACAATGATCACAATGTAAACATAATGAGCAGTTGCGATTAAGAATGAGACAGTGATGTTCTTGCCACGGGACAGCTTGCATACGCACTCAAAATGTACGCGTAAAAAAATAGATGCCTTATTCATGGAAATATGTTAGTTTAAATTGTTTCCATATACAGCAACTTTGGAAGAAGAAAAGGTGTGAGATTAAAGAGATTGCTGTGAAGGACTAATGCCTTGGGTTCAGTGAAAACCACTTCAACAGAGAAAAGCGTGGAATGCGTACATCTAAGAGGACTGGAGACGCAATGCAGCATGGATGCTGATGGTTATTTCATTGAATTCTTTCACATAGGTGAGCCGTGTCAATGACAGTCAATGACGGAAGCATGTAAGGCCTGGCAGTAAGTTTGACTCTACATGGAGAGTGCCCAGAAGAAATGTTCAGTTAGAGCAATGGTTTCTGCATACGGCTTGACTGTACCCTTACAACCATCCCAAAAAACAGTTAACCACACAAAATTATTCATAAGTAAGATTTATTTTTGTCCTTTATGCACAATGGGCCTCATTCACGAAACGTGTATTTGATCATAAACTGCGTGTAAGAATGTTTCCAAGAATATTTTGGCATTCATCATTTTTTTTTATCTGTATTTGTTCATGGCTGTTTCCTTAAGCTAATCACATGAACAGGATTGTGCAAAACATGAACAGTCAGCATTCATCACCCCATACACCTGGGATATGCACAAAAGCAAAGATCTGCACATGTGTCAGGAATCCCATATTGGTTTTCTGTAGGTACATTTTTAAGAACAAAAGTATAAGTAATTTAAGAAAAGTTCTGTGAATGAGGGGCCAGTGATTTTGTTTTAATGAACTCAACAACCTATGCTCTCATGTGCAAGAGTGAGATCACCATCACCCAGATATTTTAAAGACAGAGTAATGTTAAACTACTCATCCACATCAACGCCTGGGGGCATTTTAATAAAACGGGCTTGATGCATAAGCACAAACGTCAAAAGATGATTAAGCAAACATCAAAAACCACAAGAGTTTATTTGAGAATAGAAGCCAGGTAAGGCCAGAAGTCCTATATGGGCAAATTTGTCCAAAAGATTTTCCTTAGACATGTTGTTACATGAAAGAAAAAACTGCATCTGACTGGGGTTCGTCTAGGTTTGTTAAACATGCCATACATTCTGTACCAAAGAGGCAAATAACTCCGCCGATGACTCCCTACATGACTCGACAAAAATTCCTGACCTCATCAGAAATGTAGGGCTTCGCAGATGCACTGCACTGCTGTGTGTTGCCTGCACTCTGCAAGGAAAATCAGGGCCATTTGTGTGTGTGATCTCTGCCTGGAATATTTTTCAATTCTAAACTGTCAGGAGAGGGCATAAATCATTTACGTAAACCGTAAATGCTGACACACACACACACACAAACACACACAGCACACAGACAGACAGACACGCACACACACACAGCACACAAGCAGACAGACAGACACTCACACACATACTCACACACACATATGCACGCGCACACATACATACAGAGCACACAAGCAGACAGACACTCACACGCACACACACGCACAAGCACACACACATCACACGCACACACACACACACACGCGCACGCAGCTCGATGTGAGAATCAATGCTGTGCCTCTTCACTGGTTTTTGTACCTGCCACATCATTCCATTCTATTCCGCAGAATTCTCATAAGGCACCCTATTTTATTTACTTTATCTTCAATAAAATGGTTCAGTGAGCTTCAGAAACTTTGAGACACGAGTTTCAATCAGTCCTCCGGCGCGGGCGTCAATCTGCATTAAAGCGCCCCGGGCCGGGGCTGCAGCGGGAGAGCGGGGGCCCGGGGCTCCGGGACGGGCGCACCCGCTCCAATAAAGCGCCGCGGAGACCAGGAGGAGGAGGAGGAGGAGGAGGGAAGAGGAGCGCTCTCCCCGGACGCAGTGGAGGCGCGAGGAGCGCGACGGTAAACGCAGCTGAGCGGAGGAGCGAGCTCCCGCGCTCCCGCTCCTCCTCGCGCCTCCCTGACAGACGAGGAGCCGCTCGCCTCCTCTCGCTTGGTTCTACGTGCCACCGCCGCCGAAACTCGCCCCCCTGCGTGGCAACCCCCAGCAGCCGAGCCAGGGTTCGAGCGAAAAGAGACAGGAGGAGAGAGAAAAAAGAAACAAGCTTTTTGTTTAAATAAAAAAAAGACAAAAAGAAATCCTTCACAGGAAACTGTAAAGGCCATAAAACATGGATCCCCTTAAGAAACAGGCAGAGGCTAAACCCATTCCCCCCCTAGTCTCCTGCCACTGTTGTCAGCTGGAAGACTCCCGTATTACAGGGCCCCTAATTAGCCAGGAAATGGCAGAAGGTGTTTGTATATATTTTTTCCTTCTTCTGTAGGGTTAATGGCAGAATCCCTGTACAATCCCTGGTTATGAGCAGGAAGTGCGAGACAATCTCGCTGGCATTTCGCACAGCCCTGTGTACACAGGCATGTGCTTATTTACTGCACAAAAAGCGCAAGGAACCGCAACACTGTGCAAATGGGAGCCTCATTTAGTAATGGCACTGGGAGAGATGAGCAAGGCTTCCTCTGAATTAGTGTGGCTGTGTAGCTGGAAGGCAGCATTCGTACAAAACCATGGGAGCGTGTAAAAAGAATAAAAAGTATAATAATTAATAGTTCATTGATTAATTGATTTACTGCTTTTCAAGTCCTGAGATATTCCAGTCCTCTACATTATATTGTCATGGGACCGAATAAAATGACAAGCTCTCTTTGAGTTAGAATAATGAAAATTTGTCTTTAATAGTTTTCAGCAGTAGTGAAGAGAGTGGCATTTTCAATGTTTCTTCATTATTTTACAGTTATTATTTAAGATGGAGGAACAAGTGGCATGGGCCTTCATCAACATGAGCCAGTACCTTTGAGTCTCAGATATGTAAAAAAAAAAAACAATTATAATTAATTGATTTGCTATTTTTTAAAGACCAGACAATCCAGTACAGAAGCGCTGTTCACATATGGCTACACTTGTATCAAGTACTACACACTCATAATGCACAAGATTAACGCTGGGATTAAATCATCATTTCCCCTTAACTTTCCCCTCTAAACATTCATAAACACAGTCAGGTTTGTCAATTTGGGGTCGCCGATGAACTCATTAAACTGCTTGGCAATCACAAAGACGAACTCTTAAACCAGAAGGCATGCGTGTATTGGCAAGTCAAAGTTACAGACAGGTGCTGAATGAATACAGGTCCTAGTGATTTTTATCGTGTGGCAGCCGCCACGGTGAGGTGTGGCAGACAGACAGACAGACAGACAGACAGAGCACGCACGCACGCACGCACGTACGCACGCACGCACGCACGCACGCACGCACGCATTTCAGTCCGTACCCCATTATCCACAGTCACTCATTCACAGGCATCGCGTCTTTGTTAACGGGGTGGACCGCTGCTCGTCAACTTCAGCCAGCGCTCTGACCTTTCCTTTTCAAGGGGTCAGAGGTCACGTTTCTGAAACGCAGGGAAAGCGCCTCACAAAAGAGGAAGGCGAACGCACATGCCTCGCGGTCCTCGGGGAACTTCCTCCTCAGGGCAGTGAAAAAGCTCCCCAACTTAAACGCCCTTTGGAGAGACTGCAGGGCCCTGTCCATCAGCTAGCAGTCGCCTCGCCTGAGATTTCTGATCTGCGAGGAGTCGCTTCTCGGTGGCCGATCGGATGACTCGTTCGGGGGGGGGGGTTGATGGTCGTCCCGCTGTTCGGCCACGGCGTGCTCGATCGAGGCTTTTCGGCGGGGGCCTCCTCGTACAGGAGAACAACGAAACGCCGTCACGGCGACCAAAGCGGGAAGGCCTTCATACAGGACCTGCTAGTCAATCCCCTCATCAGCGGTGTGCAGAATTCCGAGCAGGTGCGATCTCTGAGAATCCGGCAGACGGGAGACTCATCGTTCCAAAGCGAGCCGGCGTCAACTTTGACAGGATTAATATGCTCTTATGATAAAAATGTTTTTACCTGAGTCACATCTACCTGCATGTCCTGCAGCTTTTTCTTCTCAATAATAATCATTCTTTGTTGAGCTTTGACTTATCGCCCCTTTCCTGGTATAAACTGAACATGCAGCTAATAAGGGAAAAGGTTAAACACCTACAATGCAGACGTTTCAAGCTTTTTCCACTTTTGAGCAAATCTTTTCCACTTGGTCTAATGCAAGGAGCATCTTCCCCAGTGGGGGTTGAAGTTAAGAAAGACATTTAGCTTTATTCCGTCTAACATTTTAGTTTAAGGCCGATCGATTATCAGCCACACAGAGAAGCCAATTGACAATCACAGAAGGGTACCCCCCCCCAAAATATACCTAAAAAAGGTTGTTTGTTTTGCATATTTTCTTCTGTCAGATAGACAAACAGACAGACAAAGACACGCACTCACACATATACACACGCGCACACACACAAAAATGAGAGATACCGAATAAAAACTAATCTAATTTACATTTATATGAAGCCTCTTTACAGTCATTTATTCCAGTAATCTATCAGTCTCATAACTCACCGGGAAGCCAAAATCCTTTAGACTCAGTCGCTTCAAAGGGGGGGGGGGGGAGCCAAAAAGCCACGCCTGATTCTGAAATCAATGTTCCTCCCTAAATATAAACGGCGGCTAATAACGCGTTAAATTCGCGGAAGCGGCGTGACGGGATTAACGCGCGACACCGCCGCGCGGGACTGAACCGCCGCGTTTCTAACGCCACACCGCAGAATCGGCGGCGTCGCCCTTCACCTGGACCCCGGCAAAAAAAAGCCGAACGACTGTAGCAGTCGAACTAAATCAATAACCTCAGAAACGGAGAGGTCGTGACGTTTCACTCTCTGTTCGTCGACAACGCTCAGTGTCATCGGGATGACATATAGCCTGCGTTAAAAAATAAAAAAAGACACTGTTGAATATAAAGAGGAACGTGTCAATGATAACAGCAAGATACAACCATTCAGTCATCGCCTACTGCGTAAATTGGGGCTGACAGCCACTGAGCAGGAACTAAGGTTTTGATCTCTGTATCCCCTTTGATAAAACAGCTTATTGTCAATCACACTTTCTACAGTAAATTCCGCTTCTGCCCCCTCCGTCAGGTACAATCATACCCATTTTACCCTTGCTAATAACAGGGGTCCGCTTCAATTATGAGCAAGATGTGTGCTCTCTTATGCTGTAGGCATGGCAACCCTGACCGAATCCAGTGGTGACACACCTGTGAGCAAGCACACATGCACGCGCACACACACGCACATATGCATGCACACACACACACACACACACACACACAAACACATACTCTCACTCACACACACACACATGCACACACAAACACACCCACACACACATGTACCGAAGTCAGCAACGGCACGCATTTTAGAAACTGAGGGAAAATGCTTTGAAAGAACAATTATAAATCCCACAAGGTTGAGACAACACAACGTGATCCCGCTGTCGTACTTCGAGTGGAACGGCTGAACATTATAACAGCCTTCACAGCCTCCATCTGAAATTCAGAAATACTTAACCTGATAAATTATCCCATATAAGGTGCCCCTGATCCTACACTTCTCACCCCCATGCTTCATGCTACCGTCCTGCCCAAAGTCCTGGATTTTGGAGGGATGAGGTCCCGCCCCACCCCCCACACCAGGAAGGCAGCAGAGGAACGGTCCCTCCGGCGGACTCTAAAGCCTGAAGATCCTCCAGAGCTTGTATTCCCGAATTCAGGAATCCCCTCAGATCCCTGAATAGACCGCCACTGGACCCGAGTCACCCTTAAAAGCACTGGCCTCCAACAGGTTTGTGTTCATTGGGCCATTCCTTTCTGCACCCCTACATTTCCCACAACTTCAGTTTAACTGCCGTTTAAGGGGTCACGGGAAAACATACCACTTTGCTTATTTGTTTTGTTTTCAGTTTTTTTTCTTAATTTCACTGGCGCCAACACAAAAATAACGATTGACCGTTTGGTCGATTGACTGATTAACTGATATCCTGAAAGAGTTTGGTTCACAAATGCCTCGAGTCAAGTTGAATGCTGAAAACTGCATTATTTTCCAACATGTTTTGGTTGCAAAGCGAGGGGAGGTTAAAGATAAAACACAGCCTTTCACTTTGAGCCACGGGCCAATCCGCTGTCTTCTCACTAAGTGTGTGGGAGAGCGGCAAAATATTCTTTGAGGGAGAATCTCATCTGGAAATAACATTTCAATCACCTTATGGGCAATTCCACGGTAACTGACATTACAATTGCAGGATGCTTATGTGGTAAAGCCCAACGCAGCTACATAACAGAGACCGATATGGTTATTTCCTCCTTAAGTTTATAAAAGCATGTATCAGGCTCCATTATGTTGCTGTATTGGACTTTACCGTGTAAATATCTTGCAGCTGTAATGTTGGTTACCATGGACATTGCCCTTATCAGGGTCGACATAATACAGCTCACAGAATACAAACGGAAAGTTCTAGAATAACCAGAACGGGGACACCTGAATTTGGTCTGTTTGAATGTGCCTTTCCTGAGCGCGGGAGGGCTGGGAGAAAACTTCACGTCAGGCCGGTCCGCTGGAACGAGAAGCTTCCCCCCGAGGCCATTGATGTGGTAAATTAGCATAGCGTCTCTCCGGATCGATAGTCTTATTGAGTCCGCTTCCTTCTCCCGGAGAGAGATGAGAAGCAGAGATTCCCCTATTGTAAAACCAGACCCATGGTGATTGTTAATCCTATACAAACTGGCCCCTGTCTTTATATTCCTCGTCTCTCTCCCCTTCCAGTTGGGGGAGGTGTTTTTGTTGTCGTCGTTACGACACAGGCGATGTATACCAGCCCCCCACCCCCACCCAAACCTCCCGGTCACGAGGACATTAAAACAAGGCCCGCTTATAACCCGAAGGATGAAATAGTGGGTTGCTCTGATGGCCTGCGCGAGAAAAAGAACTTGCTGCCTAAATCCGATAACTGCAAAAACAAGGGAACGGTCAGGCCAACTTTTAACTTTTGGTCCTGGAGGGTCGCTGCGTTCGCTGGCTTTGGTTCCAACAAATTACACTTAATTTTCAAAACAACTGTAAACACCAGTGCTGCAATGGACCGACAGAACTGTTTCAAGGACACACGCGCAGTCTGCAGTTATGGCTCAAATAACCTTGTATGAAATAAGTGACTGGGGATGATAAAATAATTAAGAGCAGAGTCGAGCATTAAATCCCGAAGCAGATCTGCCCTCAGTGTGAATCCCTGCTTCAAAGCATTCCGCACATAAAATCTCTCCTTGCGTTGGCACGGAGACAAAACGCCAATCAGTGCCTCCAGGAAAACCTCCACAGAACCATCTGCAATAGCAAGAAAACAAACAAACAAGTAACCAATCCGCTTCCCCGTCGGCGCACGGCTCGAATCGCGCCATTGGCCCAAAAAACCGCAAGTGTGATTTTTAAAATGGAAACCTGCTGGTGTTCCAAGAAATGGAAGAAAAGAAAAAAAACTTCAAACTGCAATACAGTGAGTATGGATGGGCAGGCTGAGGAGGGAAAGTGAACCTTTGATGACTAAGACTTTCTGTTAAAAAGGCTTAAGTTTAAAATATTCTGAAGGGATATGAAAGGGGATTGACCAATGACCCGGTCCCAGGCACACACGACTGCTCCGGGGTTAATGGCAGATAAAGATTAAGCGGAGATCTCTCGCCATCCACCTTCCCTCCAAAAAACCCAATCAAGTAGACAAAGGTGTACAAAATGGAGAATGCCAGTCTCTTTGAATTCCGTCATTCCCAACTCTTCCTGAAGTCCAGCGGCAAAAACCCTGGGAGTTAACCGGCTCTGACTTGGGTGGTGCGATCTCAGGAAGAACCCTTCTGAGTTCAAAAATAACGGTCTGTGGTGTAACGAGAAATTAAATTCCCACCCCGGCTTCCAAAAAATAAAACTCAGCAAATCCATCCATCTGGACTTCATAATATTTTAAAAAAAGCTAAAATTGCTACGGATTTCGCGAATGTATATTTAAAGTCTGAAGTTTGACCAATTGCTTCTTATCTTTCTGATTAGAGGGCTGATACACTGAAGAGTTCCTCTCTGCAGATTTAACTGGGATACTCGCTAAATTAAAAACTAATAAATGAATCTCTTTTAGGTGGAAACGAGAGGAATCCGGTCTCCGCACGCGTCTTGTGAAGAAGGGGCTCTTGGGATATCGGTTTCCGGCCGACGGCCAAGCCTCCGCACCCCTCGTTTCAGACCCTTGGAGTTTAACCGAATGTCCGGACCTCAAAGGCAAGGTGGGGGAGCGGAATACTGATCCAAACAGACCACCCCCATCACCCACCCCTCAGCCCCCGCTGCTTTAGTCAGGCCAATATTACCTCAAACCCAAGTTGAGGACTCTGGTTTAAAGTCACTAAAACACCACGAGTACAAGCACAGAAAACGCTTTTCCCGTTTACCTGACTGAAGAGGTCGTGTTTGTACACGGACTTGTCCGCAAAAGCAGCAAAAATAAATAATTTTAAAAAACTCGGGCCGGTTTCCACGGCGAGAGTCACGTTGAATGACAAAGCTTGAGGACACGTACAGAGGAGGACGCTGCCTTTACTGTAAACAGCTGTGGACGAAACATGTTTACAGCCTGGGTTCTCGCAACGCGTCCTGTTTTCGGCTTGCTCAAACAAAAGCAAGTGCTAATTTTTATTTATTTTTCGTCTTGACAAACACAGCGCAGCGAGTTAATTGCGGCAATCGCTGAACTTGCCAAATTGCCATTCGTCAGAGAAAGTAAGTTTTTAATGCAAATTTGCATTTAATTGTGAGAATCCTGGAACTGGATACTATTTTGGGCGCAAGGCCATATCTTAAGGGCAGACTCAGCTATGCTGAACCGCAGGCAAGCACTCCGAATATGGTGCATTAGTCAACTAAATAAATGAGTTTGCCACAGTTACAGCATGTGAAACTGCTCTGTCTGTGGTCAAGATCTGATTAAATCAAGACTCTGGCACACTGGCTAATCACAAGCTGCACACCCAGGACCAACGTGTCATTCTTTCTCGGCAGGGTCGCCAACTTTGGCCAGCTGGCTGAAGTGACATTTCATTTCGTATGGGGGTGTGTGTGTGTGTTGGGGGGCCGGTTGAGATCACAGACCGGGGGGGAAGGGGGTGACTGACATCGCAACAGAAGTGACAACTGCCGAAGGTAGGTAGCCAATCGACAATCTCTCTGTAATGTTCATGAACCTCTCTCACTTCGTCCTGCAAGCTAATACATACTATGTTTAATCAGGGAGCTGCATTTTTTTAATTTCTTTTTTTAGTTGCGGTCTTTTTATTTGGGTAGCTTGGGTAGCAAGAGGCAGAGCCTGAAAGTGTGCGTCTCACGCCAAGTCAGAGTTGGCAATCCTGCACCCAGGGAGTATTCCACAGATACCAGCGTCTTCCACCTTTATCTACTAGAGTTATCGCAAGCGGACACCTGTGCCTCTCATCCTATTACGGAACCTTTTTATATTTCATTTGTAACGTGTGACAAGCATTTAGGGGGCTTTTTTAAAGTCTTGTCATCTAACCACAGCCTACATTTCAGACGACTTCGCGGAGAGATCTCGTAGATTAGGAAGGAAGGGAGCTTTCTGGGGCTGCCACCTTTGCACTGACACGTTCCCGGGGCGGGTTTTAGATGCTGTTTCCCTCCAGGCCGGGAATAACGTCTGTCATCTTTATGCCAAAGGCTGACAAGGGAAAAACACTTGAAAGGGTATGCAAAGCAAACCTCAAAAAAAGAAAAGAAAAAGAAAAAAAAAAAAAACAGTCAACAACAAACAATCAAACCTGTCTGGTAGTGCTAACAGGTTCTGTTTGCCTTTCAACGGCTCCTGAAGAACTCCGGTCTTTGATCTGCCGGGGTTTCCAGCGTTGTGCGAGCGCCCGACTTAACGCTTCTACAATAAGAATTTTCATCGCCAAGAAAATAAAAATAGCTTTTTTTGTTTGTAGCCTAGGGGGTCATTACAGGCACAGAAAAAGTGACACAAGTCCCTCAAAAGCTTATCATTTAATGCTGACGAGAGACAATTCCCTCCGCGGCCGGATGTATTTAATTTCCTCATCGTTACTGCGCTTTATCGTCTTACGACGCGTTCGACGCCGCGCTGGCGTGGGATCCGGCGTCTGGCCACATTAGCCCTAACGGGGCCTGACAGTGCGATAATCCACACTTCATATTTCCCCTGCTCTGATTCTTAATGTTCTTCTTTTGCCTCGGTGACAAAACGCTAGCGATATCGCGCGGGTCTCGGAGGACGAATCCGAGCAACCGGTGACAAGCGGAAATCTAGCGAGCGTTAGCGCACAACCCTCTCTCTCTCTCTCTCTCTCGCTCCCTCCCTCCCTCCGATCTGTGATCTGACGGCGTCGTCTCTCCTCGCAGTACCTGCCAGTGATTAAGCACCAATCTCCTTTATTTCATTTTATTTTTTGTATTCCCCCCCCACCCCCAGTTTTATGAAATGTGAGAACAGGGCCTACGTTTAAAGAACTGAATTTGTAAAAGACTGACGTAGCAGTGCGTACATTTCAACTTGAACTAAAAGAATTTCTAGACTACTGTTGGGTGCAGAGTGTACATAACATAGCTTAAAGTCTTCTGGTAGATCAATGCAATCTACTCATTATCCCAATGACAGTCACCTCAAACCTTGTAAAACATCAGGGTTTTGATTTAGTCTTTTAACACCTTTAGATGAAAAAGGATAATATTTCATTTAAGATGTTGATCAAACCATTTATCAGACTTCCCCATCTCTAAAACAGGACAGCTACTGGCTGGCTTCAGTTCAGACCATCTCCATGGCCGCATGCCAACCCTGCAAGGCCAGCTAGCTGTGATAAACTTCTCGTGGTGTGAGTGCGTGTGTGTGTGTGTGCGTGTGTGCGTGTGCACGCGCGCGTCTCAAGTCTCTCTCTCCTTTGAGTAATCCTTAAGCGTGACAATAACATGCAGCAGGATTTAAAAAAGGGGAAAAAAAGAGAAAGTAAAACATGCAGGAAGTCTATTCATAGACCAGGTACTCACCACGTTGACAAGACTTTAAGAGTGCGTGCAGCGCGTGTGTGTTCTGCCTGCTGCTACGGCAACTGCAATTCCATAGCTCATCCTGCGGAGACAACAGTGAGGAGAAGCTCGGAATTAATGCCCCTCATCGAACATGAATTTCCTCGGGGGGGAGGGGCTGTCAGGCTGGAGCAGTGGTAACCAACCCTGTTCCCGGAGATCTACCATTCCTGTAGGTTCTCATTTCAACCCTAATTTAGCACACCTGACTGTACTAATTAGCAGCTCAATGCAGGTCTTTAGCTGTTGACTGAGGTGTGCTTTGTTAGGGTTGGTGTGAAAACCTACAGGACGGTAGATCAGCGGGAACAGTGTTGGTTACCACTGGGCTGGGGCCTACTTTGCTGCCTGTGACGTGGGTTCACCCGCAGTTAAAGAGGTGGACAGCTGACAGAAACAAGAAAAAACGCTCATTTTGAAAAACAGCACTTTTCAGAGAATCCCTGAGCTCGGAGCATTAGGGTTAAATCTCAATTCATTCACTCCTTCTTTGGTCCCACTTCACATTTTACACTCTAAACCACAGCCTGAGCTGCACTTAGAGAACAAAACAAAAAAAATCTCATAACACATACTTGTTGGAAGACTGAAGGGAATTACAATATCACACGATTTTCCACAACCAGCACATGAGCTAGGGAAATTAAGACAACAGCTTGCGGAGTGATTCTGAAACTGACTGTTTTTGAATCTGGTAAATTTTTAGACAAACCTAAAGACTGTGCAACACCGGCTGGTCCATTCACAAAAAACACCAATGTTTAAGCACGCACCATGTGTAATTAGCTCACTCAAGCAGGTATAGATTTATACATTGACTATATACTAATTTTCTCATTATTGAATTTCCTGTTTGCTCCCACACTGCAAGCGGTCAATGAGCATGACTTCAGTTCTAGTCACGCCTCTCCCCCACAGAGCACTTGAGAAATCTTGTGAGGTCCTGTCAGTAGAGTTTCTATCAGTGGCTTCAGATATCCGCATTATATACATCTGATAAACAGACCTATGGATCAGCTAAACAAAACCTGTGACCTCCCGTGCCTCTGTGAATGAGAGGTCAATCGGCTGCATCGTGATTGGTTGGTTTGACTGTGGACTGTCCTGGCGGCACACTGATTGGTCCAAAGTTAAGTTTAAGCGGGCTGTAAACAGCAGGAGAAGAGGCCCCTCGATCTTTGGGCTCTCACACTAGACTGAGGTCAGTCCTTGTGACATTTGACCTCTGCCCTTTGACCTCTGAATCCACAGGAGTATTACTAGCAGGACACTGCAAGCTTGACAAATCAAAGGAAACAGGTTTTTGTTGACGGGCGCATTCCTCAGCGCGTTTTGTGATTCAAAGTTTTCCCAACAGCATATGGTTGAAACATGTTTAAAGCGTATGACTAAACAAATCCATCACATGAAATATGTTACACCAGCTTTTATCATTTACAACAAGAAATATTAGGACCAATACAGAATATCTGCATGTAGCACAAAGCATTTATCACTTTAAGTAAGATTATGATTTCACATAGAACACAAACCTATCTCTCAGAGCTATATGTGCATAGGTAAAAAAAAAAAAAAAAAACTTCCTGGGTGTGGTACTGTCTGGCCAGCTAGATTACTGCCCCACATTAAGAGCAGCTCACAGCAACCGCTTACACTTACGCATCCAGTAAATATATGAATCAAATATCATCTCACCTCCGGACCCACGCACCCACTGGAAGAAGAATATTGTGTTTTCCCAGCTGATGTGTAACCATTTTATCAAAACACAGTCCAGTAGTACTTTTAAGCCACCAATTGCCTACGGCTGATTGAAAAGGTATCGTGTGTTACTGGTAAAACCAAGAAACTGATTGCCCTTACAGCTGAAGAAAATTCTATTACGGCTTGCGATGTGGAGCTTTGCGACACTTGATATGAACTAAAGCTTTGATGGCCCAGAGACATGTGACAGGGTTATAAAAAAACTAAAACAAACTACAGAGAAGCCCACAAGTAAAGTTTATAACCCTAATATGACTGAAAAGTTGGCAAAAAATATGGGAAGTAGCTGAAATGCTTAATATGTGACCTATATGGCAAGTGCCATTTTGCGCCAGGTGTTTTTCCCCTGTTCATCTATGAAGAAAGAGGTTTGTATATTCAGTGCTAATTTTTGACACTGTTAAATTTTACACTTACTCTATTAGTGGGAATTTTTGGAAGGAATGTCCGCCTGGAAGCAGGAAGTGCCCGGAATGCTGATAATCTGTAACAAAAAAAGAATCAAGCAAGAGAGATATTAAGAATACAAAGTAAACGAACATTCAGCTGAAAATGTTTACAATTTACAATTTAGTCCTTTGGCAGATGCTTTTAGCCAAAGTGCCTAAAAAAAGTACTGTTTACAATGATTACAGTCAATAGCGGAGGAAAAACATCATTTGGCTTATCCTGTTAATTCACCTCCCGTTTTCTTCCTCTGACAGACTGAACAGTCTTCATAAAAATTTTTTTATCATAAACAAAATAAAAACCTTCTATTTTTTTCCCAGAAGGTTCTGCATGTTCCAGTAATGTATCCTTTCAGACTGGAAAAAATACAGGTAAATGCAGCGACAGTACAGATAGGTCACCTGAAATGGAAACAACTGACTGCAGCAGCGTCGTAGGTGGGGAGAAAAACGGCAATAATTCTAGGGGACCAAAGCCGGGGCAAGGGGGTGGGGGGGGGGGGGGGCACAAAAGAAATACAGTAGAATCATGTATAACTTCATTCAACTGTGGTGGGGTCCAATGTGAGGTCTTTTCATGGAGCCCAAAATCGCAGCATCCCTGACTAACTACAATCCCTAGTCATCAAGGGCCAGTACACTGAATATTCTGGTGGGGGGGGAATTAATAACTATGTGCATAAATAAATACAAACACCGTGGCATTACTAATGTAAAACGGACAAACAGACTGCAGGGATACAGACAACAAACAGGTTATAATATACCGCCTTTACTGTGAAATTACCATAAAATTAAATGAACTGTATCCTCATCCCTCCCATGCAAATAGGAAACTGAGCTCCCCAGAACATCAATGAATGAGTACAAGAATTAGTTTCTCCTCTTTTAGCTGGTAATTAAATGCTGTTCTGGAGCCAAGATGAACGCACGTGTACCTGCTTTAGAAGTGGAATCAAGCTGGCCGTGTATTTCTGGGCTAATCTGCTCCGAAGTTGCCATCGTCTAAAATGTTGTGCGTCTGATCATCCGGTAGGTACGCGCGGAAGGGTTTCATTGGACAGACTGATGACAGACGCTTTAATTAACTGCGTTATAAACCAGTCATTTAAGGACCAGAAGCCTCCTTCCTGCATTTAATTGCTTTTAAAAATAAGAAAAGCTACTGCCAGTGCCCTGCGAAGGCTAATCTGCGCTCACACATGGCTGTGTGGAGAGGTTCCTGGGGGTTCGGGAAACAACTGACAATGACAGAAAAAATATGCACATTGTTTTATAGGTGATAAACACACACACACACACACACACATGGCCTATATTCAATTATGACTGGCTGACAGCTGTGCTATATATACTTGCATCTGCATAGCATGCTGCCTAATAACATTCTGACATCACTGTGAAAAGACATTCTAGAAAATAGTGAATATAACCAAAAATATAACCAGTTTTCATTTTTCTGAACAAAACAAATCTCAAGCCTACGCAGATTGCAACCTTGCAATCACCAAATAAAGAGGATCTTAGATAAGAGCTGGATTTTAGAATTCTAAAACTTATCCTGCTATCAAATTTCTATTCAATATAGGCTACCTAGCAACCTAGCTAACAGACATAACAGATTTCTAAGTCTAGGGTGGAATTCAAAGTCAACTGACAGTTAACTGGATTTATATAACTGCTATATATCATATATATTGAGGTAACAGTTCCAAAAAGGAAAAAAAAGCCACGTTTTTTCAGCATTTTCATAGACAGACACAGAAGCTCCACTTCCCCAAACAGCAGAGGAGATATAGCACCTACACCACATCGGGCAAAGACGACAAAAAGCAAGCATTGCTTTTATAAACATACATTCTAGAAATAGCCTAGCTGTGGGCCAATCAAAATGCTTTACCTGCAGTTTGCCTACTTCCAGACATGAGCTTCACCACTTGTAATTACCACTTTCAAACTAGCTAACATTTACACTGAGATGAGCTTTAACAGCTTTCTGGCCCATAAGTTACTGACGAGTGTGTGTGTGTGTGTGTGTGCGCGTGTCCGTGTCTGTGCGTTTTTCAGTTTTTTTCCACCAACCACTGAATCATAAAAATGACTAACAGGTTCAGCAGGCCGTGTTCGGTACAGAAAAGGCCCAGATGCAATTCAAAACTGTAATACTCTTCCGTCTTTCATCCTAATACCTAATTAAACTGATTTTTTTTCTTTTTTTTTATAAATACACCGCACCATTACAGACATATAATGCATACAAATAAACACTGAGGGAAGCGTGGATTAGTGATCAGAGATTAGGACTGAAGGTGTTGCTTTGGAAATGTCATTCCTCCCTCTCATTATTCCGAGGATCTGTTGGGGCTTAGGGGACAATCGTGAAGGAAGCGACATCGCATTCTGGACAAACTAACTTCTCAAAGCTGGTTTTTAACACCGTCCTCGGGGAAAATTAGGCCAAGGGCGCAAATATATTTGGCAGAGAGCGTCTGAGACTTAATGAACAGACTCGACTCGTTCTGTGTGTACTGATGAACAGCAAGGCCGAGCACTGCATTTCTAGAACTGCGAAACAACGTCAGAATTTAAAAACGTCAAATTAAGCAGTTTAGGTTCATGAGTGAAACCATACTTCAGACCCACTGATCTTTCAATTGTTCTTATAACCACAAAGTTGGTCTTAATCACTGTCAGTGAGGGAAAATGTGCCTATGAATGAACTGCTGAGCATTCTGCCATCTGAAAACAATACTGCCTCCTACACTCTCCATTGCCTCCTACTGGCCCACGGAGTGAACTACAACAGTGCAGTTTCCATCAGGTTGTGCAGTTTTACCTTCTGCGATTGCTTTATAGAACATATCCCTTTATATGAACTATCCCCATTAACTGCAACTGCAAAACTGTTGCAAAACAAAACAACTGCAAGACTAACCTTCTGCAGAGCATTAAAGTGAACAGCGACTAAATGCAGTGCTAAGTTGTTGTACTGTAAAAATGAAGAGAAATTAAAACTGTGAGCACTTTGGTGGGGTGGGAAGGAACCTCCTGTAAAGTGAACTGAAAAAACTGATGCAGGCCATTGGAGAACCGCTTCCCTCTAATAAATCCGAATTTGCAGACAGGTGTGATCTTAATTCACAAACACCTCAAGATGAAAAAGATACTTCTGGTTTCTCAGGACACCGAGGACTTCATGCTACATTGGTTATTAGCACGTTTGGCACCAGAAGGCTTAAACGGATTAGAGAAAAATTAGCGGTTGGTTGCAAACTTCATATTTATTATCGCAAAAAAAAGGATATGAAAATAATGACTCCAGAGGGCAGGCTAAACAACCGGCAACACTATAAACATTTCCAACAGTCAATTTATGCTTATGTATTTGTGCCAAGTGAAACTGTTTAACCGCTTATTAATTCACCATTAATAGCTCTGGAAAATCACTCCCTATGGAAATAAATAAAACAGCCCTGTGCATTCGCTCATGCACAATATTCTCTCTCCGCGGGAACGCGGCTAACTGGATCTGAATTTACTAAAGGCTCGGGCGTGCGGGCAGCGCTGTAAATGCTAATCTCCCTACGTCTGCCATCTTGCAACATTTGACTGCCCTTCATGGAACGGGTTCGGAGCCGAATCTATGATACAAAGGAACACAAGTGCGCTGGATATTTCTGAGAGATGGGGTTTTTTTTTTCCAGAATTCAAATGACCCCTAAAGGCAACTGACAACTGCTGGATTGTGCGGAATGTGCTCTGTGAACTGTACAAAAGCCTCCAGCCTGCACAGCTCCACTGCAAACAAAAAACTGCCAAGTGCAATTATTCCCAACGTTTGAATTCACGGAAGTGTTCGTCTGAGCCGCAACATTTACAAAAGGCATACGGAATAAGGCACGGCCAATCCCTTTCTGATAACGAAGACAATGGAACGTCTCACGGATAAGTCAATACCACAAACAATATAAAAATAAATAACAATCAAGCCTTCCACTGATATGTCCAATTTGATGGCGTCTGATTTATGACTACTTGCCAGTTTCTCTGACATGCCAGTAGAGAACACGCCAAAACTACACACTTGACATCTAAACACCCTTTACTATAAACTGATTCTTACAGAAATTTGATAATTATTGCCAGCACTGAATTACCGCTTATGATTTTCCAAAAGTTGAACTGTTTATGCTTGAACTGGCAAACACCTTTATCTTTCCTCCCAATTTCATACAAATATGATATAAGTGAATCAACTAGCAACCTTGGGCGGTATCACGTTGCTAACACAGTTTCTGAACAGGAAAAACGGAATTCACAGGATGGCAATGTTGTTTGTGGGAAAAAATATCACAACAAATTAAGAGGAAATAAATCTTGGCATAGAACACATTATGTACAAAAACTAGCTAATTCATATCTGTCTTAATCTATTTGTGAGTGTGTGTAACTAATAACTCAATATAAAGCATGTAAACTGGACCGGTAATACAATTTTCTTCTAATAGACCATTCAGTGCTGCATGAATAAAGCACACTCGCACCCTTATCTGAACACAAAGTCTGTGAAAATGACTGTTTCTCTGTGCTTACTTGTTCAATTTACAAATCTCTAATTTAACACCTTCCCCGGCAACCTAAGAGGTTGTGCAGGATGAAAGGAACGTAATGCCAACACGTCCGATTAAATATACAATAATTTATCTTTCAAATAAATACCAAGCTCCTGTTATATAGCGTGTTATGGAAAGTCAGAGCAATATTTTCCACAGGGGCAAATGGCTTATCTGTGTCAGTTAAGTAATTCAGGCCGAACAAAGATGGTCTTCAAACTCCTTCCATTCATCGCTGGACGTGTAATTATCCGCAGTTCATAGTCTAGACGTTACCGCTTTTCCAGTATTTAAGACCCTTTGCAACATGCGTGCTGCTCTTAGCAAGCAACGTTAAATCTGAGGCAGATAAATTAGCGAAGAATGCAATAAAGGACACAATGAAGTTTATCCGCCAAACCTTGCTGCTTAAATGAGATTTCTTTGAAATGCAGATGAAGAGGGGGGAAACTAGATTAGTGAATTTTAGCCGCTGTCAACATCATAACAAAATACAAATACAATTGTCCACTGGTGTTATCTTCTGGCTTCCATCTGCTGTCTCCTTATTTACATTCTTTGATTTACTATGCAGATCTAAATAAGTCACATCAAGGAAGGCTTACAGCACAATGGCTTCTTAAGCCTTACATCAAGGTATTTGAAACTGAGGCCCTGAAAGAGGGGGCTGCCATCAAAGACATATCTCTAATGAACTTCCGTTTCGGAGGAGGCGGGGGTGGGGGGTTTGGCGGTTAATGCGGCCCCCGAAAGAGGAAGAGGCCTCGAATTGCGACGACCTGAACAGGAGGCGAATGTCTACACGGGCCGCTGATGAGATTACCACGCCGCGGGTCCCCACCCGGGTCCGACGCCGCGTCTACGGCGGTCCCCCGCGATGGGGACCTGTTACTCGCTTTTTACAGAAAAAAAAAACCCGTCCGTCCTCGCTTTTATCGACTTTTGTAAGAGAACGGGGTGGGTTAAATAAACGATCGAGTAGATAAAGCGGGACTGGGAGGGGTCCGTCGGGTACCGTTTACATCAGGTGACTGGTGAATGTGTGCCCTTCGCCTTCTGATTGGCTACAGTGGGGATGGCTGACGTGGAGAGCACCGCCCTGTACATGTGCTTTGACTGTGTACCGGCCTGCTTCAAATGCACCGCCCATAACGTTCTGCCACACTTCTCCAGTATGTCCTGTATACAGACAGCTGCCATGTTGGCCAAGACAATCCTTCAGCTAGGCATTGTGGGATACTTCTAAGAGGAAGCTGGGTCCTAGAAGTCCTCTCCATGCCAGTTCCCAAACACCAGTGCTGCTCCCAGCATATGGGGGCACACTCTAGTCTTTAGGTAAACCATGAGTCGGGATGGCTAAATGGCCTGTTCTGTTCACTAAGAGTGTTGATGTTCTTACATCCCTATCCATTAGCCTTTGTGCACCATGCTGCTCATGACAGTCCTGCAACTGACACAGAGAACCTCAAGAATCTCACTTGTTCTTTTTTTTTTTTTAAGGGGGGGGGGGGGGGTGGTGGTTTGTGTGCCACCAGCCTTCAGAGGATAAGCGGGTGACCGCGGGGGGAGTTGTGTGTGTATGTGCCGGAGCGCTGAGCGTGTGTGTGTGTGTGTGTGTGTGTGTGTGGGGGGGGGGGAAAGGGGGAATTGGCACGCGCGATCGGAGATTGTGCCACAGGGCCCGGGGGGACGAGGAGGACACGGTGCCCGGTGCGTGTCGGGCACGCCTGCCGCTCGCCCGCCCCTGGGCATGTCACGCTTTTCGCGGCTAGCGCCCAGAGGGGCGACAGCCGACACCTCCCCCCTCTCCCCCCCTCCTCCTCCTCCTCCCTCTTCCCATCCTGGGCATGTACAACCCTACACCCCCCCCCACCCCACCCCCCAAATCTCTTCAAATCACGGGCACTGTTCCAGGAACAGGAGTTTAGACCAGGAGCTGGAGCTGTGGGGTGGGTGGGTGTGTGTGTGTGTGTGTGTGAGTGTGTGAGAGTGGGGGGGGGGTGTCCCGTGGCTGCTCGGCGGAAACAACAGTTGTCTTTTTTTCGCTGGGTTCCGTTCCAAGTCGGCCGAGAGCCAAGGCACATTTACAACCGCAAGGGACCCCCCCCCGCCCCGCTCTCCCCCTGTTTAATGAAATGACAAAACAACAGATTTACATATGCGAAAACAGGTGCTGTAACAGGTTTGACTCCTCTTGACCTGAAAAATGTGTTTCTTTTTTTCTATTTTTTTGGGGAAGAAAAAAATAATTATAAAGAAAAAAAGGGGAAAAGGAAAAAAAAAAAGTTTATCTGCAACAGCTGCCCCCTCAAGGTATTTGGGCTCTGATGGGTACTCAAATCTACACCATCTGTGCTGCTGGTTGCCAGTAGTGACAATCTAAATTAAAAACCACTCATCAAATATTATAAAAATAAACCATTGTGTTTCTCTGTCCATATGCCGCGGCTGTTTATCTCCAAAGTTGCCGTATGACAACTGAAGCTTGACGTCCATTACTCTCCCTGCAAAACAGTACTCCATCAGCCCCCACACACTATTACCTCCATCACCCTCTCAACACAGTTACCTCCATCAGCCCCCCCCCACACACACACACACTATTACCTCCATCACCCCCTCTCAACACAGTTACTCCCATCAGGCCCCCCTCCCTACATAATTACCCCCATCAGCCACCCCCCCACACACATTATTACCTCCATTAGCTCCTCCCAACACAGTTACCCCCATCAGACCATCCCAACACAGTTACCTCCATCACCCCCCAACACATAACCATAGCTTCCAACCAGTTCCATCACCCCTCCCAACACAGTACCATCCATCAGCTTCTCCCAACACAGTTACGTTCATCACCCCCTCCCAACACAGTTCCCTCATCAGCCCCTCCCAAAACAAGTACATCCATCAGCTTCTCCCAACACAATTACTCCCATCAGTCCCCCCACTGCATGACAGGCTTCAGTGTCATTTTGCTCAGTCCTCTCGCTGGATTGCATCTGATTCCATCACCCAAAAAACCGCAGAAGCAGCAGGCAAAGGCCCCACAAGCCGCCATTATATACGCGATGTAGGCATTACTGTCAAAATAAATAAATAAATAAGCAAATAACGCTGACAAACACCCCTTTGTTGACGGTAATGTCTGAGGTGCTGTCAGGATCAAGTGTTAAATTGCGGTGTTAAAAGCAGAGAGTGCTCTCTGGCAGGAAAGGTCCCGGACATGATATTTCGGGGGGCTTAAGGGGAAGGAGCGAGGCGCTCGGGTTGACGCTGAACTGCGAAGGTTCGGCTCGTATTTGCATAAAAAGGTAGAACCCTAATGAGGGTGGCGTTCAAAATGTGAAGGCTCGTTTGTAACCGCATAACAGGTAGATGCTCACTTTCGCATGTATGCATTCCTAATGATCCCTAATGACAATGTGTTTGCATTTAAATACAACAAGGACCATATATTTAATCTTAACCTGAAACACAACCGTCTGCTACCACATTTGTAAATATAATGTAATTTATTACTTTTTTTTTTTTTTTGCTGTTCCCATACAATGAATCTAGTTGTTCTCAGGGCTGTTGTCAAAAGGCTTTGAGGGCTGTCCAAAATAAATAAATAAAATGAAATAAAACTAATTTAGGAAAAACAAAAAGCAAAAAATAACAGCATTAAAAAAAAAAACTGTTTTGTCCTCAAAATGTCCACCTGTTTTTTTCCAAAGACAGACGATTCGCTGCGTTCCCCTGTGACCACCCCCCCCACCCCCCCTTACCCCCCGTCCCCCTGTTTTTATTTAGAAGAGGGGGGCAGGAGGAGGAAGCGTGACCCTCGGTGAGCACTGTGGCTCCCTCCCCAGCGCAGTCGGCAGAAGGTAGCACCATATGCCTCCCCCCCGAGCTGGCTGCTCCTTCTGAGGCCTAATATGCCTGTCAAAAGACGTTATGATCACAAATCTTTTCTTTCCCCCCCAAATGTATTTTTTTGTAACATCTAAGAAACAAATAACCTCCACCGCCACCACTCCCCCACCACCACCACCCCCACCCCCACCCCACCCCAACATTGTTCCCGTTCTCTGAACCCATCCACTGAAATGAAGGTCAAAATTTTGTTGCTTAAAAAAAAAAAAAAAATTAAAGATAATTAAAATAAAACCGCTTCACATGCATGGCATGCACAAGGTCAGACAACAATGGCAATTTTACAACAAAAAAAAAATACAGTACATCTCTGAGCGGCCGAGTTGGATATTTAACCTTGATCGTACGTCCATCTGAAACGCAGAACGTTGATGTACTAAGCACTCCATTGTGTCCACACACGACACGTTCAATTACGCGTCAAAAAAAAACACGTTTAACTTTTCCCTGTGATTTCTCAGCGCTTGGACGGCGGCATGGAAACAAAACGCCGCACGACCCCGACGGTAGAAAAATGAAAGCCCCCCCACCCCACCCATTTCATCCACACTCGGTCATCAAATGTGAAAATCTCAGGTGACGGTTAATCACCTTCGGTTTTTGCATATGAAAGCAGGCCGTCTGACGGACAGAGAGAGCGAAACGCCACGGTTACCTACACAATATGGAAATGCGTCAAACTCCTCCGAAGGTCATAAAGACTTTTCTTTTTTTTTTTTTTGAAGTGAGTGCATACATTATACAGGACATTAAATGTGCTCGACCGCTAAAACGAAGAACATTAACAAAGCGGAAAGAAAAAGGAAAAAAAAAAGAAACGGTAGTTTCTCTTCCTGAGGTCTGAAAGCTACGCACGCAGGCCCAATTAGTTTTAACATGTGTTTCGAAAAAGATTTCGGACCGCGTCTTAAATGGATTCATTTAGCAGACTTTTTAAACATCCACCACCATTTTGAAATCTAGTCATTACCTTTTTTTCCCTTTTGCACTCAGCAAAGATGTAATTCAATGAGCCTTAAATATGATTATTACAATTCTTTTATCGTGACAAAAAGAGAAGAAGAAAAAAAAAAAACAACTCTCAGATGTCATCATCGTAGAACAGAATGATGGTCGGGTCAGGTAGCGAGCCTTGGGAGAGAAGTGGTTTTCTCTCTCTCTCGCGGGTTCGTATTTGAGTGGTTTGTCATGTGGAACTATGGTCTTCTCAAGTAACCGAAAGCCCTTCGAGCGCTGCCACTGGAGTGCACCGGCCGCTTGTTACACAGGCCAACAGCAGCACTGATATATGTAGGCTATATATCAGGCCCGGGTCAAACACCTACTTGAAATTCTTTAACCGTTTATGCGCTGGTAAAAAAATAAAAAAAAGATAATAAAAAAAAAACGTGAGAATACACCTACAGATCTGCTGGAGAATTTGCAGTGAGGCAAGCTTTGAGAAAGACTGTGCAGTCACATGAAAGAATTGTAGAATTGTGTTCTGGTCAGTACTATTATTTTCAGTACATCTGCTAAAATTTAACAAATGTCTTAAAAGGTTTAAGTTTATGAAAGAATTAGCTACTGGACCCAGGTTTGATATGTATACATACATCACACACACACACACACACACACACACACACACACACACCTTTATAGTGGAGGATAATGATGACTTGCAGGGTCAGCGTCAGTCTCTGAATTTGAATTACCAGTTTATACAGAGGAATTCAGTCTGCTCACATCCAATAAAACTGATTCATGAAATATTTAAGCAAAAGTCACAGATTCCACCCCAACACAGTTTAGCTTCGAGAACAAAAGGAAAAGCAAACATTTACTGTTTTCACATCTGCTTGCGTATGCAACCTGAATCTCAAAATCACGCTGATTTAATATAGCAAGCAGGTGTGGCTGAATCCAGTCAGAATAGGTAGCGGTGCCATGTACTGTGTGTTTGAGCGTAACACCACGCAGTTCCTTACAAGCTGTTTGAAATACAAACTGAACACACGGCAGGAAATCTGCGATAGTGCACACGCGCTGCCTGACCTGTGTTACCACAGCATTACTGGTTTAATCCAGCAGCAATTTCTGTACCAAATTCCACCAGTAGACTGTTTGGTGTGATCAGTCTTTGGCCATCATGGACCAAAGACCCTTGTCAGACAGTGGGTGAGTTCTGGCAGCGCAAATCCACAGTAGAAAAATAAAAATATATAAAAATAAAACAAAATTAATTAAATAAAAATGATGACTTCAAATCTGCAGCCCTGGAGGCACTGGCTGATGTGGGTCAGTGTTTACAGTACACATCTATCTGCCGGCTATTTCAGTCTAAGTGACAGTGACCTTGCCACTTCCAACAAATAACACGTCCGTCAGGGGTGGCAGCACAGAACACTGACCCTCCTTCTACAGAGACTTAAATAAGACAAAGTGCCACTCTGAATCATGGAAAATAAACCTACACACTAGCAATAAAAAATATAAGCATGATAATAACACCACCATATTCAAGGAATCAACTAAAGCTTTGTTCAAAAAAATGTGTATCTGAATGCATGCAGGCATAAGCCATGCTTTCCCAGCACCTGAATTGTTTTTAAGTGGGAACATTCTATGCCCTCACAAGCTAGTCTGAGCATCCAATTATTGTTCTGTTTTCCAAGATCATGGATGTTCTCAATTCATGTTAACTGAGATCTTTTTCCATTTCTTGATATCTCGAGTAGCAGATCTAAAGATGCCTTGAAATAACCCGCCCAACCACAGTGAAGGCAAAGGTTAAAGAGTAGCCAACATGAATGCCTGTTCCATCAGTGGCCATCTAGAGATGTTATCTCATGTTCTCTGTAAGAAAAGGTGTGGTTGCAGTCAAAGATTTCTGGTTGAACCTGTTCGTATTCAAGTCATGTTTCAGAGGGGAAAATAGAACCCAGATGTCTAGGAACGTCCATTGTTAAAACTAGAACTCCACCACATTTCCAAGAATGGCTCCTTCTGAAGATTGGCTCCTTACAGATCGTCAGCTGGACATAACAGTTGACTGTGCATGTTAAAATAAATGAACGAAAATGCTTCATTCTAGAATGGAAAAGCTGTTTAAATAGCTAGCTGGCCACATTCTCTGCACAAAGCAAATCTTAATTTTAAACTTGTACCAGACACAATATAATTTGAATGAATGCGGTGAGATGATTATCACACCACAGGTGTTCAAATGCGTGTTCAGAGGTTAACTGACTACACAGCGCTGGAGTTCCCTACAAGCAGTGACTAGCAAGCATGATACTTTCCATAATCTCTGATGCGTGATTTTATTTTAAACCTCCAGCCTAATCCTTTCACTATAACCATTTTCCCCGTTTTTTTCTCCCCTCCTTTGCATATTACCCTTCATCAAGTGACAACTGGGTTTTTTTCAGGTGCTAATCTCAATTTCATACTATGTCAGGATAACATTTCATGGCATAAACAGGATAATCCCAATTAAATAACAACAATTTTACAGAGATCAGGGCTGTGTGCTTTGATACGGTTGCGAGGTGAAGCCCTACCAGGCGGCAGTGAGTCAGACCGCCCGGTAGCTTGGCGAGTAATTTGGAAGTTAAGAGTGCTTCATTTCTCCAAAGCTCCAACCATTTAATTGAGCATTAACTCTTTGAAGAGTAGGTATTTTTTTGGAATGTTTTTTCAAAATTCTAAGTGAGTGTTCTAGAACATGCTAATCGCATATTTGTCATCTCACACCTAAAAAGGTTAATAGTCACTTTAAGCTCTGTACGCATCACAGACTTAAAACACACGTGTAGGGCGCACTACGGGGGTTCTGATGTGACAGGGTACGAGCAACGAGCAGGGTAGAGCAAAACCTCTTTTTGTCATCGTTGAAATTTACACATAGGCAAACAAACAAGCGCTTTGTAAAAGTCTGATGCCCGGGTGGTACACCTAGCTAATACAGTAGAGACACTTTCCATGATCCGAATGAATGCTAAGTTTGCTAGCGCTTTTTATATGCCCATAAACGGCCGTGAGGGAGGGCTGTCAGTCAGCGGGCTTGTAGCTCAACAGTGACACCTCTGGCCATCTGAAAAGCTGCGGTTTGCTTGCACAGCCGATAAAGCAAAACTGCGTAAAATCAACACTGATAAGAGTATATTTCACTCTGATATCGTGCTTTTCATCCAGGGTGGACACGCTAAACTCTGTTTGAGTTGAATTAACTCTAAGCCGGCGTAAAAAAAAAAAACGGTGGCTGGCTGTCTGCGTTTCAGAAGAAGGTGTTCGCTACAGAGCACGCTCCCGAACTGAATCAGGAAAAAGCCAGCTGAACTGCTGGTATTTGCTGTTTAGCACTCCAAAAAAAAAAAAAAAAACTTTCATTGAAAGTTCACAATAAAATGTTCGGTTTCAAATCAACTGCCATGGAGCACACGCTATTCCTGCTGGACTCATAAACAGGCATAGCGTGGCATAACGCGGAATATTTCACCCTCACATCCGCCGCGTCAGTTGTGCGTGACACAGATAATGAAGCAGCGCTGCTCTGAGAACTGTTACTCCAGTCCAGACCACGGTGCCCTCCATCTACTGGGATTTTTACTTAAAACATAACAAACATGTGGGGGGCTCACAGCAGGCCAGCCCCCACGAGCAGCATTTCGACAGGGGAAACTTTAAATTTGCCTTCCGGAAGGCCGTGAGCCTGAGGTGCCCACGACTCCGTCCACGAAGCAACGAGGTGAAGCAAAACACTCGCTTGCTTCGCTCGGTCAGAATTCTGAACCGTTCTGTTCTTTTCATTTTTCCCCAGCATTTACTTTCGCTGTGTCCACTGACCTTGCCAAAGACGCCTTCTGAGCCAAAAAAATATACATATCAATGCATCACAGTTAAGAAAAATAAACTGCAATACAGAGCTAAGCATACAAAATTTCTACATTTACAATTTAATACAGCACACACAGAAGCATTAAACTGATGCTGATGTGGATAATTGCAAGTCCTAGACAGCCATACAGAACGTAAGTAACACATTCTTTTATCTAAAAGTCAATCTATCGGAGTCTGACAGCTAACAGCATTATGATCTGGTAAACAAACACTTTCACATAGTACAAGAGTGGTATTAAAGGCCAAAACTGTCAACACAGATCCCATTGAAGCTGGTGAGGGGGGTGGGGGTGGAGGGAAGGATGGGGGGGGAGCAATAAATAAATAAAATATATAAGCTGTTGATCACCTCTGGTTGCTTTAACTAGCACGGAGGTTGTCATGGAAACATTTCTAGGAAGTTCAGAGTGATAAAAGCAGAAACATTTCCAGTTTAATTGCTATTAGGCTTGGCGCTGCAGTTTATTCGCACTTGATGCCCGTGCATTATAAAAGGCAGGCAGGCAGGCGGTACGTATGCGTACACGTACAAAATTAAAACTACTCCCCCCCCCCCCCCCTTCACCCACCCCCCACCACCCGACCCCCCCCCCCCCCCCCACCCACCCACGCCAAAAGAAAAAAGAAAAGACTGAACACCTCCGAGGTGGAACGCGCGATGCGTGTGGTGAAAATAAAGGAGAGGGGGAAAGGGAGGAGATTTAAAAAAAATAAGAGAGACAGAAGGAATCTGGAGTTCACTCGATGAAAAGGGAGAGAGAGGCTATGAGCCGGGAAGAACAGGGGAGAACATCATTTTGCACCGAGAAAGTAAAAAAACAGGCTGACATCAATAAAGCTGTTTAACTTCAATAAAAAAGCAAAAACACAAGCGTTTATTCCCCCCCACCCCCCCACTCTCATCAATGCAATCTTCTCATTCACGTATACCAAAGACACAGACTTCCATTTCCAGCACAAATTTCATTAGACTCTCTGTCGGTATGTTCTCCTCTTCTTTAAAACTAACAAACAATGGTGAGGACACTACTCTGGTTCAGGGATTTAAAAACAACCTACGAACTTGCATTTGATTCAATCAACAAACTATCAAGCTCTTATCTTTTTTGTAAACTTGTGAACACTGTACAAACTATCTCTGAACGCTGATAATTTTTCTATGAAATGATACCAGAACACTGTTGAATGCAGGCACAATCAATGAGTCTTTAAAAAATAAATAAATAAATGAATAAATCAATGCAAATGGCCAAATAATGTAACAGCAAAGTATCCAGCGGGGACTGGTGGTCATTTGTCAAAAGCGCATCATGAAGTGCAGCAGCTCATGAACCCTGGAACATGAACTGGGCTAATTTAGGTTTTACGATCAAGCACCTGGACGAGCCCGCCAGTGCCAACGCAGGCAATGCCTCAAAACACATCCGTACAATACGAGAAACAGACCGGGGGCTAAAATGTGCCCTCACGTCTCCTCCGAACTCCCACTAATGCCACTAATCTCTGCTTGCATCCTAAGCAAATTAGCTCAGGTGTGTGTGTGGAAACCTGGGTAACACGGCGACATCTGACCCTGGTCATTTTAAGGTGAGAAGTGATCGCAGATTAAGGGCCAGGGTAGCAGTCAGCGCAGGGTGCTCATGACCCTCATAATGATTTAGTTTATAACCATACCCACTGCAGCTCAGCACGGAGGGAATATTAATAAATGTGAAAGACTTATTAATAACTGGGATGAAAGGGCGCCAACAACAGTGGCCAACGGTAAGACGTTTGTTGTTTTTATTATTATTATTATTATTATTATTATTACTATTATTATTATTACCATCATTATTGTTTTTTATTATTATTCCTATTGCAAAACTGCTTTTTGTAACCTTCAGAATTTGTTCTCTCAAAATTCATAAAATATAAAATAAAACATCAGCTCTATTTAAGAGGTAATTTGCAGATTATTTGGCATTACGTCCAACATTAACCTTGAAATAAAACAGAGGTGTATAACAACACATCCACAGTCACAGCCGATAGGTCCAGACAAAGCTATTAAGTCCTGTATTATACTGCAATAATGAGCAATTAAAACTGTCATCCATATACAATTAAACTTGGACATTTACAGGAAGCCTTTCTTAAAGCAATTTTTTTTAATTTAACACATTGTTATGCGTATACAGCCTACTACAATATGCTAGTACAACTAACTGGAAAGCTAAAGTAATATTTACATGACATTTAAAAGTATACAATAATTCAAAATAGCTATAGTTAAGAATATTTGTATTTTTAAAAAAAGCATTCGTGTGATTACATACACATATCTCAATATAATGTGTATATTGTTTATCTTTATACATATCTTAAAATACACTCACTCCACGCTGAACAGCACATCTGGTAAAATCTGCTACGTTTCTTAATTAAAACGGATTCTAAATCACATATCAATAATCAATTTGGTCTCACACAAACTAGCAACATCTACTTTAATGACCTTGGATTTTTTTTTTTTTTTAAGGTGTTGTTATCAGTATCGAGAGCAAATGTTTTCTTTATGATATCGTTAACCTAAACTAACAAGGACAGAAAATGCTTCTTATAAACCTGGGATTGTGCATAGCAGTGCGCGTCTGGAGATGAAAGGACGTCTTTAAACATTCCAAAACTGATTTGAAAAGCGACGAAAAGCGCAAAAACCCCAAAAGATAAACATAACCACCAATGCTTTTTCAATAGATCCAGCAAGGTTTCAGATGTGTTACTATAACGTCATCTAAAAACTAGACTTCACTTTCTTTACTTCTTGTTGACTACACATGCTGGACTGCTGTTGCTGGCTTTTAGTGCAAACCGAGAAACGAGTGGCCGTAGCGTCCGGATTCAGTCTTAAATCGACATATATCGTTCTGCGTGGTAGCCAACATAACATCCGTTTATGGAAAATATTTGACCACGCGAGCAATTCTGTTTTGTTTCTGTTTTATCAAATAAAACAAGGGGGTTCCGTTGGTAACAAAAACAGTACGCTAATTTAACATTTTGCTTCTTTTCTCTATTGGTATTTTTGTGGGGTTTCACTAAAGTGCATATTCTTCAAAACATGAAAGTAAGCCTGTTACACGCGTCCGTTGCTTATTAGGCGAACTAGCTACTGTATTACCTAGCTAACTCGCTTTCGGAAAAAAGAGAGTAGGCTACTGAAGAAGATACATTCACAAAACTTAGCTAACAACATTCACCCGATAGTAGGCACAACAAACTCAACGTATCGTAAACAGCAGGTCAGTCACTTAAACGGTGGGTAGAGAAGGTGCACATACATGTGCATTGCATTGCAAATAAAATATTGCTAAGCAGTAAATTAAGTTTCATTGCAGGAACACATATCGATATCGTGGAAAAGTGAAAGTCCCAGAAAAAAAGATAAACACCGAAGTGCATACTTACCAAAAAACGGCTTTATTTCCTTTTTGAAAACAAGGGCGAGATGGTGTGAAGAAGTTGTGGTGACTTTCTCTGGTAGGAAAGGTTCGCACGTGAGCGCACGGGTTAATCATAAAATAAGAAAATGAACAACAAGCCGAAGAATAAATAACAACTAAGATATTCCTCCGCTGGCGCTGCGCTCGGAGATGCACGCGTTGTCTCGCGCTCTCTTCTTCAGCCACTGCTGCTGTTATTATTAATGCAAAAGGGGAAAAGTATACACTAAGTCCTGTTAGATTGCTCTCACATGACTCACAGTAAGAAGATGTAGCATGTTTTTGCTTTGGGATTCAATACATCAAAATGTATCCAACGAAGTATTTGGGACTAGCTTATTAGAATAAGCCCCAGGGGAGGCACTCTCGCGGAGTTGATATTGTTATTTTTTGGAGTACCGCGACAAGCGGTGACGTCACGTCCACCTGCTATGTAAACAAAAAAAAGTCTTTAGAAGTTGTTCGCATTTTATTGTCTTTTTAAAACAAAAAATATAATGAGTACAACTTTGCATTCGTTGTTGCTTCTGTTGGTGTCACTGAAAGAGTTATTTACTGTCTCTAAAAAATGTCTTTATCATCAATACAAATCGACTTTCCGCATAGCCTATAGAATCAGATAAAAATGGTAGTCTATTACAAATAAGAAAACGCAGAATGTACACACCAATACTTATGCACTAAAGGCTGGAGGTAGTCATTCTTTTTTTCGAAAATGTATAATATAACTGGATATTTCGGCGATTGATATTTTTACTACAATGCGATGCACCATGGTGCTTCAACAACTACTGATTGAACCGAACAACACGTAGCCTATACATAGTTTTACCTGAACGCAAATTACTGGATAACAAGGCTAAACATATAAACCGTGTTTTAAATTATAAATTTGATAATTAAACCGAAAATTTCTGAAAACTATATCACAATAATAAACGCCCTCCCTACAATTTATCGCTAATGTATGCATCTTTTGTTGACGTAAATAAAATGTATTGTTTTCGTGATTGTTTATTTCCTCTTATCTAAATACGCTTCCATAGAAAGTAACCGTGCGACGGTTAAAATTTTTCAAACTTAAAATACTAGCATTGTATCTGAAGTTTTGCATTGAATCCGAAAAGTGTCATGATGTGATTGTCTACTGGCTGACAAAACGCAAAACAATTTCAATGTATATTATGTCACAGGAGGGTCCAGCGTTGTCCATGAAGAAGGTAAACATTGGGTCTGTGTAAGAAAAGAATGTAGCGACACGACCTTGCTGGTTCCTTGTGCTACATACAGTAGGCTGGGACTAGGCGATGTCCAGCGCTAAACACGGACAGAAAGCTTGCAGGACGAATTTTGAAAAATTACGAACTGGGGAAGCAGTATGAGTTGTATGTTCTATATTTGAGAAACACTGTAATTTAGATTATAGCACTATGTTTATTTTAATATTGTTTAATTTCCAACAATTACGTATTTGGGATAATCCTAATATAGTTAAAAACCCGAGTGAGCCACCTCAAGAAGACAGCTAAGAACAAAGTTTATACTGGCCGTGTTTATTTTATTTTTTTTGCTCGTGTGTGTCCTTTGCAAATGGAATGTGCATTTGAAAAATGTTCACTTAAACTCACGATATATAGAATTATGTTTTTGTTTTCACGCTTGCATCAGTCATTTCTGAATGTCGCGGAAGTTTAGCTAACTAAAAGTGTCAGGGGTTTTGAAATGGGAATAAGGCATAGTCTTCTCTTACAGCAGCGTCTGTTTTCTTCGAGCCGTCGAACAGAACAGCCTGGACCGGTTCAAAAGGTGAAAGTTCACTAAAGGGACACACTTTATTGGTGGCTTTTTGTACATTCAACACTTTTTGTTATTTTTTATTTTATCTTTGTGATGACACGTCAAAGTATGTGCGCGCATGCCTGTGTGTGGTGTTCACGTACTTGTCAGACAAACAGATAAAGCCGTTTTTTAAATGTAACTTTTGTTGTATACCATAGACCCATGTAATCATATGCATCATCATGATTCAATGTAGCCTATTATATTTAGTATAATTTCGGGGTTGCCTTTAAATGCTATGTAAAGGTTTTCCTGTTCATGTTTAAGCGTTTGTACATTGCAATTATTGTGCTTTTTTGGGGGGATTATACAAACAAATCTATTTGTTTCAGAGTCAAAAATCAAAACAGTAGCTTCTTTAATTCACTTTTGTTTGCTATAAACAGAGACAGTCTGATTGTCTTCAGTTTCTGGAAATACAATGACCGCAAATAAACTACAAAATGTTACCTCCAACTATAGCCCGGATTAAGCAAAACAAAAAGAACATATCCTAATTGTAAAAAATAAATAAATAAATAAACTTGGAAAACGAGGTCTCGTTGTGATTCTGTAATGGGGTTATGCCGCCACCTTGTGATATTTGGCTAGCTTTGAATTTTTAAAACGTATTTACTCAACATTGTAATTGTGTCCAACCCAAGGGCGCCATATACTCTAATATTCAATATATTTCAAAGCATACATTTTCGGACTCATCCTTGATGAGTGTACAGTATTAGTCAAGACGGACACAATATTGTTTGCTTCCAAGTTTGTTTTATTTTTTTATTTTTATTTTTATAAAAACAGTGTAACATACCTGGCAGTATATAATTATATTTAATACACCTATATTTAATAGCCTATATTGCATCTTAGCAGGTGGTGAAAGGATGAAAAGTTCTGACAAGAAATGTACGGGTCTTTATTTTTTTCATTTGAAAGGTGAACAAACAAACTGGTGCATTTGATATTGTTCAGACGGAATTTAAGCTTGTTGCAGTTTTGCTGCTTTTTTAAAGTCAGCTTCAACTACATTTTGCTAACGTTGTGGGACAAACGTGTCATAACTGCACTACACATTAACAGCAATTCTTAAATCCCCCGACTTTGAAATAATACGCACCAAAGGACTTCGTGGGCAGGCGTGAAGCGTCAAGCAAACGTATAAAGGCCTCTTTCGCCACCATGTGGTATAAGAGTGTTAGCGCAAGCATTCCGAGACGACGGGCATGTTGTCTGCTAAACATAATTTTGCTGTTTGTTTTCCTTTTTAAGAAATTGGGTTTGCTTTTCAGGAGACAAAATATGAGGTGACATACGGCACAGATACAGACTAGGGTGATGTCTGTTTCAGTGACGACCCCAGTGGTAATTTATTTTCTGTGAAGAGGGGAGAGTAATGTTTTTATTGCCATTATGATAGATCTGGCAAATACACTTTCATCATGTAAAGCAAATGTCAGTAATGCTAAGATATTGGTGGCTTGTCTTTTATTTCCATTAAAATCTAGTACTGATGACAAAAAATAACCGTTTATTATTATTAATTATTGTTGTTGTTGTTATTGTTGTTGTTGTGGTTGCTGTTGTTGTTGTGGTGATGGTGGTGGTCGTTGTTGTTGTTCTTGTTTTTTCTTGTACCTGAATATTGATTAAACCTGGTCCAATTTGATGGAGGTAGTGATTAGATTTAAAATTCAGTTCAGTCATATAGAATATTGGGCCTCACATTCATAAAACAGTGTAGACCTTGCCCCTTCCAGATCAGCTGCAGGTGTGAATGTATCGCAAATTTAGAATTTGTTCTTGTGTCTCGTGGGAGACCCCTCAGCCGTCTTCACTACAGGAGCCATGCGGACTCGTTTCGTGACGATTGTCTTGTTTTGCGCACACGAAAGAGAACTGTCCTCTGTTCAAGTGGTTCAACTTGAACACTGTTCAGATAACTTTGGCCATCAGTGGAGAAACGTTGCTGTTTGTTCAGATACAAAAATGAGATGCATTGAAAATGTACAATGTTTGTCAAATGAAACCCTTGCAAGTAGTATGAGAAAGCATGAGTATTGTGTCTGATGGGTTGTAATCTACAGTCAAAACATCAGCGTCTCTGGCTAAAAAACCCTTCGCCTCAAACTGCACCTTCAGACTCATCAGTACATCCCAGGAAAAAGAGGCCTTGCAGAGCTATGATTTCTAAGTGAAACATTTATTTTCGCATACAAAAACACCATTTCAGTACACAAGGATCTTTGTCTTTTTTTTGTTTGTTTTGTTATTTGTGTCTTCCTTAGCCCGTGGACGTGATGTGAATGGGCTACCCATATTACATGAAATATTCTGTGCTAAATCAAATCTCACTGAGTATAATTTTATTGTGATAGCCCTTCTTGGACTGATATAAACTCTGTTACAACTGAATTAACTGACAATCTTTACTGCACAACCTGATCTATAACAATAAAATGTACATGTTTTTCCATATATTGTGAAATGTTGCAAAATGTTTTATAGTCATTTTTTTTCCAATATGTCGTAGTATATGCAGCTATATATCTATATTCATATACATGAAACAAATTATACTATATGTATTGCCATTGTGAAATTATCATGTTTGAATTAAAATGTTTTTGAACAAATATGTACAAATATTCGCAAAAAGTGACACAGTGAATTCTGTGAAATGTATGAAATGTATTACACAGTATCAGAAAATTCTACAGAATTTCATGTCATTCCGTTAATCTGTCTGCATTTATAATACAAGCCAGACATTCTATGAAATGAACATATTTCAAACATGGACACTTCCCACCTCACTGGCTGTTAAACGATGTGTTTCTTCTCTATAAGACACAATAAAGAATTCAACAAAGAAATGATTTGTCATCATTTTGTGTTTCACTGACGCAAAACATTTTAGGCAGAAAACATTACAAATTCTGCATAGTAAGGCCTACACTTGGCTTCTCTGACAAGTAGTTTTTTTGCTAGATTTCACAGCCAACAATTGAACCCCAACACTTGCCCCAACACACAAACACACACACACACACAAACACACACACCCAAGAGTAACTGTCATTTGCATCTTTACTTGTCATGATTTTAAACTTAATTTCATTTCAGTCATAGATGCATCTGATATTGTGTCTAATGGCCTTAGTAAGGAGATGACCTTCCAGAGTAGGCGAGTATGAGTATGTCTTGACTCTCATGTGTACATCCATACCTGCCCTTGAATCTTCTCAGTGCTGCTGCCCTGTGAATCAGTGATTCATTTCAGAGAGATTACTGGCATATGTTTTAGCTATCATACAGTGTGCTCCAAAATGTTTGGGACAAAGACATATTTTTCTTGATTTGGCTCTCAATTTTAGATATTAGAATTTTTCAAAGCCAAACACGGGAGAATCCTTGACTAGCCAAGTCATTCACACTATCTGAATCCAATTGAACATGCATTTCATATGCTGAAGAGAAGGTTTAGGACAACCAGCCCCTGAAACGAGCAGGTGCCGAAGATGGCTGCAGTACAGACCTGGCAAGGCATCACCAGAGAAGATCCTCAGCAGCTGGGGATGGCTACGGGTCCCACGCAAGCAGTCATTGCATGCAAATCAAAGTACTAGACACAAACACTTTCATTTGCATAACATGAATCTGCCCCAAACATTAATGAGAATGAGAACCTATGAATAAAAAGTGCTGTAATTTCAGCATAGTGAAACTAAAAATTATTATTTTTAAAAATACCCTTTAATAAAAGCTGAGAATCTGCTCTTTAACCATATGTGAATTGTTTCATTGCCAGAGCCAAATCAAGAAAAAATATGTCTTTGTCCCAAATATTATGAAGCTTACTGTATATGTCAGATGTGCATATAACCAATGTCTGTACTTCAACAAGCAAAAAAAAAGGAAATATTTTATGGGATCTGACTGAACTGGAATCCCACACCACCAGTGATTAACATGTTTTTTTATTAATATTTACATTTGGATTGTAAATATCATGCAGCTATAACAGCAGAACAGATATTTATGTACACTTTGCCTTCTCAAGAATATGTATATTACACTGTACCTTTAGATAAATATACCAGTCAAGAAAAAAAAAGCACTTAATTTGGCACAATCTGAAGATCCGAGACTTCATATAATTCAATAAATCTAATGTAACATTTGATAGAGAACCACAAAATCAATGTATTTATCATGTTTTTAGCTTTAAACAAATTTAGAATGTGTCTGGTGAATCACAGCCCACCTCCACTCTGGCTGCTATATTAAAAGCTTACTGCCTGGTAGCAGCAGGAGCTGATTGTTGATGGGTCTGTGACGGCACGTCTCTGTGTCGCTGGCTCGAACCCGGAGCCATTGGAGCATACATTGTCTGCACGTCACAAGGACAGAACTGCAGGTCGTTAGATTTAATCAGCGGCCAGGAAGGGTCCTGACACACAAGGCTGAAGGTAATACAATGCGCATTGTCTGAATAATGTTTCAGCACTGCGAGACGCTGAGGCGCAACTCACTTTCCTACCAACAGATGGCGCTGAAACAGCACTTTGAAATGTAAGGAAACCGAAGTTCCTCATTCTTTCTGGAATCCGCGTATCACCACGTCATAAAGTCTATTTTGGAGTTTGGTGCATAAATAGAAAGCTTGAATCATCAGTAATGTACTGTAAATGCTTTATGGCTTTGTGTAAAAAAAAGAAGCGTCAATTACAACACCATTTAACTAAAACTTGTCTAATGTAATGTAAAGTATGTCAATAAATAAAATAAAACGGAACTGAAGGAAATGTAATCTAATAAAACATTTTCATATTCCTGTGTTGTCTTTCATGCAATGACTTATTTTGGGTTGTTAAGAATATAAAACAGTCCAAATCTTAGGGAAAAACCTTTCCAAAACCTTTTTAATGTGAAAATTCTCATTCTTAATTAAAACACCACACACACACACACATTACATTACATTTATTTGGCAGAAGCTTTTATCCAAAGCGACGTACAAAAAGACACACACATATACATGTATGACAAACATACTGTATGACATATATCCTAGTCCGAAGTTTGAAACGTACTTTAAGATACAGTCAGTAAACACATGCACTTGTGTAATTGTGGCTTTCATATGCACAGACCTTCGTTGTTGCGTAACATGCAGCATACGCTGCATACTGCTGCACTCATATAGGGTAGGCGGGGCCCGTAATGCACGTCCAGGGGTAACCCCTGTCCCTGAAGTCTGGGGCTGCCCACTGCCAGGAGCACAAGTTTGGGGGAGGAGGGGGCGGTCTGACACACAGGGAGCTGCAGAGCCCCTCCGCCCCTCCCAGCGCCGCGTTCCCGGCCCCCCAGCCCGGCGGTCTCCACGGAAACCACCCATAGCCCCATCTCCCAGCATCCCCCAGGGCGCCCGGGCTCCACGACACAGGGCCGGGATGAGGGGGGAGCGTCCTGGGTGCCCACTGCAGCTGGAAGGGGCACTGGGGGCAGGGTCCCGGGCAGGGCGGCGCCCCCCAGCAGGTGAGGTCGCCGCCCCCGTCCCCCTCCGGGATCCCCCTCTTCCTCCGGCTCCGGCTGGCCTTCCTGTGCTGCCTGAAGTCCCCCCGCAGGAAACGGCCCCGGTGGGCGGGGTGGATCCCCCAGTAGCTGCCCTTCCCGTCCTCGCAGCGCCCCAGCTTCACGAAGCAGTCGTTCAGCGACAGGTTGTGACGGACGCTGTTCTTCCAGCCCTGGCCCCGCCCCCTGTAGTAGGGGAAGCGCGCCTCCACGTCCGCGTAGATGGCGGCCAGGTTCAGCTTCTGCGCGGGGGAGGCCAGGATCACCTGGGCGATCATGGCGATGTAGGACAGGGGCGGCTTCCCCGAAA